>NW_023270231.1:23253710-23352362 GCF_011800145.1 Mirounga leonina | reverse complement strand
TCCCTCCCTCCCTCCCTCCCTCTCTCTTTCTGAAAGTAAGCATAAGAGGGCAGAATTAGATGAAAACCCCTATAGTAGCGGAGGAGAAATGGTAATTAACTGAGTTAATCACATTTACTGGAATTACTAATAACTATTTAATGTATAGTGTCCAGTTTAAGTGAGGATTTAATGAAGTAGAAACATTTGGGAGAGGAAGAGAGCTAACGTTAAACTATGCCTATTACATCATCAACACAAGCTAGACACTCTATATCCATTACCTTGTTTAGTGTTTATGAGAGGCTTATAAAGTAACTGTATAAATTACATGTACTTTATGACCTACCTTAAGTGAAAAAGAAAACTTACTGGCTCTCATAATTGACTAACTCCAAGAGTATAACTGTTTTTAGGAGGGGCTTTATTCAGTGCTTAAGTGATGTCATCAGATCAATTTCTGAGTCAGGACCTCTGTGTTGGTAACTCCTGGTACCTGGAAACCATGTGAGTCACGCTCCCTGGAGTTGGGCAGCTGCTCCGGCTCTTTTTCCTCATGTTCCCTTCATTCTTAGGCTTACTTGGTGGAGCCTGGAACTTGAGGCTCATATTACACCAGCACCTGTGAAAGAGAGTCGGTTTCCATTATAGTACAAAAGAAAAGTCCTAGAATTTGGTCTTAGCATTTCTCTGCAATTGTGAAAACAGTTAAGATTATTATAGTTCCTTGGAGTCAGACATGTTGACATTAAATCCTGACTCTGCCATTTACTGGCTGTGTGACCTTAGATATGTCCTTGACTCCTCTGAATCTCAGAGATGGCCAGTACCTTCCTGCTAAAATTTGATGCCAGGCATTTGCTATCAGAAGATGAAAGTTATATAACCTGATTTGTTTGCTATGTCTTTTTGAGATCCTAGCAGCCAACACTTTGGTTCAGGAACTACAATACACTTCACTCAGGAAATATGGTTCCTTGATTCTTCTGCTTAATTCAGATAGATTTTATTTTTTTCATCTTTAAATTGCCTTTGATATTTATTTCTAGCAGTAGCCAGAAGACAATCTACTGAAAGAGAAAGGTTATGGTCACCCAACTTTTGCCTGAGAAGACTTCACTCTGCTGTTTTCTTTCCAAGTAGAAAGAAGCTTTTACTAACTCATACTAAACTCCTCTCCTTTCATCAAAACCTGAAACTTTTGTGTAATTAGAGTACCCACAAATTGTTCTAACACTGATTTTTATTGTGTACAAGTTTTATTTTAAAGGATCATGATCTTTGTTTTTCTTAGATTTTTAACTTCCTAAAGGCTGCATAAATAATAGCTATGTATTAAAAATTAGACTCCAGTTTGTCATATGTGAAATTATACATGTGGAATTATACAATGTGATTGACTCTCCCTTGTCTAATGTACCCCTCCTGCCCATAGAAATTTCTACCTGTCGTTCCCTGACCAGGGATGTCTTTGATGCTCAGTCTGTCTGACAAGTATCCTAATGTGGGGTAATGCTCCTTTTGATAGGACTACCACAGATATTTAGCACAAACACATATGCTCTTGGGATACACTTCTGGAAAATTAGAGGAAATTTAGAATTTGTCATCTTAGATTCCTTTTGAACTGAGTTTGGGTTATGAGAACACATACTTATCAACAAGGCTGAAGTATCCAAAGCACACTGTGAAGCTGGAAACTTACAGAACATTTATGTCGTTCAGAGGTGGAGACACCGTTTCTGCCCACTAAGGCATCCTCCTGCATAAACGCCTCAGGGAATCCGGTCCTGCAAGCTTGGAAGATTATCTTTCATTGTAAGAACTTTCATGTTCTTAAGATACAATAATATAAAAAGAGGAGATCTTCAGGCATCCTCCCCCCCCCCCCCCCCCCCCCCCCCACAGTCCTACATCACTGACCATGTTGCACACTTTGAAACCAGGCACATTCCCCTGTGGAGAACACAGGCAGATTTTTGCCAGGTGCTTAAGGCTTAAAGGAGATAGGAGAGCTGCCCCCAAATATTTGAGGAGTTGTCAGGTGAAGAGAGCCCCCAAGGACTGAACTGGAGGTAGAACCAGTGGATGGCAGATTTTTAGGGGGGCCATTTTAATGAGAAGTTTCCTAAGAATTCTAACTGTTCAACAAAAGAACAAGTTTCCCCAAGGTGTTCAAGTAAGGACTCTCTGATATTATTCAGGTTAGAGAGCAGAAGAAAGAGGTTCAACCTATGGTTCATGGGTCCTGAGGATGTCCTAAAAAGAAAGGAATCAAAATAATTTCTTGGTCCTATTGGATAGACTGACATTCTGAATTGTGAAGAAAATTGTTTATCCTGTCCCAGTCTCAGAATCACCTCCACACATTTTTTCCTCCAAAGAGTGGAATATAAATACTCGAAAGGGCATAGGGGATATGTAGGAAGGAAACATAAAAAAAGCAAAGTGAGCCAGTGGGCACTAGAATGAAATCTTCGCCATGTGGGTATTGTGACCCAGCGTTGCCAAATTTCCTGAAGTTTCAGGGAAAGCAGGAAATAGATTTTTTTTTTTTTTAACATGTGAAAGCTCTTGATCTTTGAAATGTTGGTAACCAGAAACATTCAAAACACAGTGTAGGACTGAGGGTGGGGGGTTCAAACAAAATTTGTCTGCAAATCAAATTTAGCCCTTAGGCCACTTTCTTGTGACATCTGGAACAAGCAAAGAGATAATAAAGTGAATGAATAAGGAACTATCCTGGTCACTAATGAGAGCACAGATGAGAATTTGTGATTTCTCAGTCATGTATCATTAACTTTGTCATCGTTTGTGTCATGTAATGTCTTGATCATGGGGCTTGGCTCTACGAAACGTATCTGCTGTCCTCAGAGCAGGACAGATATCTCAAGAGACAATATGACAGTGTAAAAATATTCTAGGTACACATATATAGTCAGGGCTCTTCTGTAGAACATCATCAACAGTGTACCATATTGGAGGTATGACGAGGCAGTGCAGTCAGAGAGACTTGAGGTAATATTCCTATGACCCTCCTCTCCATCTGGTGATCTTGGGAAGATCACTTAACCTACCTGAGTCCCAGGTTTGGGGTCTGAAAGATGGGGAAGATGATACATACCTCATAAGGTGGGTGTGGGTTTGAGTGGAAGGAGGTTTATGAGGCACCCAGCAGAGGGCTGGATGTAAAGCTAGAACTCAAGGAAATAACTTCCCCAGATTTTTCTCTGGGGTCTTCCTTCTCACTCATTTAAGATGATTTTCTATAGAAAAATATAAGTATTGTCTGAGTTCATCCAGGAAAAACAAATAAACGAATGAATCAAACAAAAACAAACAACATAACCAGCATGACTCATGTGATGGTTAATTTTATATGTCTTGGCTGGGCCACAGTGCCCATATTTTGTCAAACATTATTCTGGATGCTTCTGTGAAGTTGTTTTTTTGGATAAGTTTAACATTTAAATAGGCAGACTTTGAGTAAAGCAGATTACCTCTATAATGTGGGTGAGCCACACCCAATCAGTTGAAGATCTTAATAAAACAAAACCTGACTTTCCCAGAGCAAGAAGGAATTCTGCAAGCAGAGAGCCTTTGGGATCAGACTGTATATGTATACAATATATGTGTATATATATGTATATGTATGTCTATATTCACCCTGTTGGTTCCACTTCTCTGGAGATCCCTGACTAATACAACCAACGCCTCAAGCTGCAGTATAAGATGTATGAAAGGGTAATTAATTCAGGTAGAAAGTGGTGATAAGTTATGCAGGGGCTTTGGTTTGTGATATTTTTGTGTCTTGAACTGTGCACCCCCAGGGCCTATAGTCCTGGAGGTAGGGCCAGACTTGCCCAGTGCCAATTGCTTTGTTAGCGTGACTTCACTAAAAATCCCAACCCATGGGAAACACAAATGACAGAGTTGCTGCTGCTGCCCATTGGATGACTCACCTTTCAAATCCTCCTTCCCAGTGCTGGGGAAGGAGGAGAATTCCTACTCCTTCTGCTCTTGATACTTTCTATCCTGCCACTTCATAAAATGCTCTTAATGTTGCTGGGAAAGGCAGTGTGGAGTTGAGCTAGTTGGGATTACACTTGCTCACAAAGTTCTCCATTGGAAACTATGGGAGAGAGAAATTTAATCACTGCAGAAATTTCATGTGGTGTCCTTTGGGGCCCATATTGTCATGTTTCGTGTTTAATAGACCTCAGGAAGTGACAGTGATACTAGTGGAATCTGGCTTATTCTGATTGTATGCAAAGTAAAAACGGGCACAGGCAGACAGTCATCTAGAAATCATGCCATTGATTAGGTGCTATGACATCACAGGGTGGGAAAAAGGCAGCAACTGTACCATCATCACTAAATACGTCTGTCCCACATCCACACCTACGAGGCATGGCCGGGTACCATTTCACAACGTATAACCTGCAACAGGAATGGATAGTAACACAGAGCGTTATTCCCACAGTAAACAGGATTACACCGATCAATATTTATTCTGCAATTTAGGGAGACTTGAACATCCATTGTGTGGGAGCTGGGCAGAGAGGGAGTTGGAGGTGGGAAGGAGAACTTTAATTATTTAATTATTTTTCTTTCATAAAGCTTTTAAAAAAACCAGAAGAAAGTATTGAGATGGTCATCACTTGGTACTTGTAATTGAGAGAGGGTCTGAATCTCTTAATTGAGCCATAAATGGTAAGCAGAATTCCAGAGACAGCACCTAGCCTTCCGTTTTGAAAGTTGCTAAAATCTGGTGGGATCAGGGCTCCCTTAATGTGACATGCAAGACCTTCTACTCCCACTAGGACACCTTCTGGGTTCTCTGAGAAGGGGCACCCTAATTTGGATTCAGACCTCTATTAACTGAAAGGCCTGGAAAATTGCTCCCACTGAAGTTTGACAGCACATTATCATAAAGCAATGCCTAGTCACCATTTCTAGGTTAAAACGTTGTTAAATAGATTCTTCACTCTTTCTTCCTTATCATGCTGCTTTCACACAAATTTCATCTCCCATTTATAATTCCTTCCTCCTTAATTGCCTCCCATTATGTCAAGATTTTTCAAAGGTTTCTGTCTTAGGTTTTTAAAAAAAAAAATTCTTCCATTCCTTCCCAATTACCATGATATTTCTTTTCCTTCAAATGTTGCTCACCATTGTGGCATTAGTCTTTTAAAATATACATTTCAGAACCTTTTATTCACGGGCAACAATGATCTCCATTCAAATGTCTTCTCGTATTTTTTATTTCTTTGCAAGAGTGTAAAAGAAGAAAGAAAATAATCGAATCTGACATTGGCTTCCCTCTCCCCATCACAGTGCAGACGATCCACTTCCCGTGTGCACAAGCCTGCACACCCCGTTTTTCCCCGGGCTCTGTCAATAGCACCCACCATTCATCAAGTCACCCAAGATAGAATCTCCCAAGACTGACACTGCTCCCTTGTTTTCCAAGTCCTCCGTGACTCTCACTACTTCACTTGGTACACTCCCTGGTGTCTCTCCTATCCACCCCCAACCCTGTTGCCACTGCCCCCATGGAAAGATCCTGGTGATCTCCACTCCCCAACCCCCCCACCCCGGACTATTTCCGTTGCCTCCTATTTCTAATCTCACCTCCTCAATTTATTCAATAAATATTCATGAGATCCCTACCATCAACTGTGTTGGGGTGTTCATCATGTTGGGCATGACTGATAATCAGTACCCGAATGGACTTTATGGTTAACAAGGGGAGGGAAATGTGAATTACATGATCACAAAAATATGTAAGCATAGAATCTCAGCTGCCGTAGTACCCCCCCCCCACCAACCCCAAAATCTCTTCACAGTGTTTAAAACCTTCAGTATCTTCCCGTTTCCTTTAGGATAAAAATTCCCAACCTAGTGAAGCATGGCATGTGGCTCCTTCATGCTCTGGTCCCTAAGGATCTTTCTAATCCTTTTCCTCAACACCAGCATCCTCCATCTTTCCCCCAACACCGTGACAGTTCACCAAGCCGGCCAGACCATGCCTCAGTTGCCTGCTTTTGCTGATGCTCTTTCTTCTGCTTGAATGTTCTCCTTCTTCTCAGCTAGGCTAAAACTGATGAATTTTCCCAGAATCAACTCAAACATCAACTCTAATTTTTGAAGACCTTCTTGCCTTCCTCATATCCTTTTTGCATCTCCAACATGTGGTACGATCTAACTTTGTGACCCTCTGTGCCTTATTTAGACGTGGGTCTCACCCCTGTGGCACTTCATTGCGATTGCACATTCCTGTGAGCCTCTTACCCAGTAGATTAGAAATGCCACGAGGTCACAGATCCTGATTCATTCCTCATCTCTGCATCCTCAGGGCCAATTTTTATGACTGACACCCTGCAAGACAGTTAATCGCAAATGAGTATGTGAATGAGTAAATAGTTACCAAGATGAAGCAAGTGCTTGTTCTGCACATGTGTTTTTCATCCTGCCATCAACCCAAAAGGAAGGGCCTTCCATTTACAGATGGGGTCATCAAGTTAAAAAGCCCCAGCTTACACAAGTTGTTAAGGGATGGAGCTTAGCCTTAGCCGTGAGCAGGAATGAATGATTGAGAGAATCAATGACTAAGTGGATGAATTCAGAAAACCTACAATAACTTCATGAAATTCAATTGTTCTTTCTTCTGTCACCGTGGAGGAAATTATTTGCAGTGGGGACTGCTCTGACTCTAACCGACTAGAAATGTGGGCAAGGCCTTTGGTCTTAATTTATCTACAAGGAGACTGTGGTGTACCCGTCACAGGTTTTCGGTGCGGATTAAGTGAGATCAGGCGCGTAAGGTGCTTTTTGCGGTGGTAGGCACGAGGTAAGGGCTGGGTTGAGTGGGAGCATTTGCTTTTATCTTCAATCATGCTAGGCTTTCTCTTTTTTTTTCTTCTAAAGTTTCAAAAAGAAGAGTACAGAAAATAATTACACAAACCTCCATGTGCGGGTAACAGCCAGACTGAACATAAATTAACAAAGTACAAATCCCTTTTACAGGGAAAGTCGTAACATAATAACATTTTACAGTTATTGCTGAAATCTTCCTGTACCTCCCTTCTCAGGGGTAAGGCCTATGCTGACATTCCAGCTTACTCTTCCTATTAATTACTTTTTATACTTTTGTCACACATATGTTTAGGGAAAAACAATGTATAGAGTTGTTTTGTATGCTATTAAAATTTGTGTAAAAGTATCATATTCTATATGCTTTTTTTCTGCAGCTTGCTTTTTCACTTTATACTACTGCATTTTACCTGTTTGGGCACATATATAACTGGCTCATTCATCCTATTTTGTGAATATGGTACCAATTTGTTCATCATAAGAGTATATATTCGTAAATACACATTTTAAAAAATATTGGCTGTTGAACAAAGCTCACTGAATATCCTAATGCATGTCTTATTGTGTACATATGAAAAAGTTTCTTTTTGTCCCTTCTTAGCTAGGATTTTGGGAGAGAATTAAAGCCTCCTGCTCTCAAGCATCCCTCATATGTAATGAATGAATTCCTCCTATGAATCTAGAATGGAACTAGCTATGTACCCCGGGTGAATGGAGAAAATTGCTACCCAAATTATTTTTTTATAGGGTAGTTTTCTCACAGAACCCTGATTGGGGGTTTATACACAGAAGGGGAAATACTAGATTATAGGGTGTAAATTGGTTCAACCATGTGAAATTGCCAATATATAATCACTTTCGATCTACAAAAATAGCAATTTTATATGACTCAACCCACATGTCTTTAACTCTGAAAAATTTTGCCTGATGAGATGGCATTTTATTGTTTATGAGATGCTATTTTATTTTTTTAATTTGTATTTACTGGATTACAAGAGAGTCTGAGAATCTTTTTATATACTTATTGACAATTTGGCTTTTCTATTTATTATAATTTTTGCTTCCCACCCCCCCCGCATTTCTCTAACCTCTTGCCTTTAAACATACATGTATGTGTGTGATAGTAAATATCTTCTCCCTATCTTTGGGCCTTTAAAAATTTTGTACATGGTATCATTTTATGCAGAAGTTTAAATTTCACTGTAATCAAAACTGTCAATCTTTTCCTTTAGAGGTTTTTCTTATTAAGACTCCTTTTCTTTGAGGTCAATATATATTCTCTGTATTTCCTCTAACAGTTTCAAAGTTTTGCTTTTTTACATTGTTTCTTAAGATATTTAGACTTTAATTTTCTGTCTGTGGGATGAGGTAGTGATCGAACGTAAGTTTTTCCTACCACCCCACCTTGCCTCCTCAAACCCACTCATGATCTAGAAATTAAAGAATTAATATCTGGCACACCCAGGGGCTCTGGGATCAGTGCTAAAGCCCTTCTGTGTGATTAGTGCCCTTACTTTTTGAATATTTGCACTCCCATTCCTGCCAATACTCACTATTTTCAATGTGATAGTTTAATGATTTCTTTATATGTGGGAGAAAAATTACTTATGCTATGTTGTTTGTCTTCAAAATTGTCACACATCTTCTTTGCTTTTTGTTCTATGAATTTTTAAGATCAGTTTATCAATTAAGTTCCACCTAAAAAATCTTTTGGGATTTTTAAGAAAATGCTTTATTGTTTGGATCAAAACAAAAAATGGGAATGATAATTTTTTTGTCCATGTGTCTTTTTTAATCTGGAGGTCTTCTCTCCTTTCTTTTTGTTTCTCTTGTAATTTATTTATTAAAACAACAACAACAACAATGTTCTGTGAACTGTTGAGTTTCTCATGAAAACACAGACTGTTGGTTCCTGATTGCATTTTCAAGGCATCCTTCAACATGTCTCTCTGACCCTGGTATTTCCTATAAATTGCTAGTTAGAGCTAGACGATTGATCAGCTTCAGGTTTGACTTTTTTTTTTTTTCCAGTTGCATGACTCCATCAAAGACAGGATTATAAACTTGAATCAAGAAACAGAAAGTGTTGTTATTTCTCCTGCATCATGTTATCAGCTTTGATGATTGTTGCTTAGATCCTTAATTCAACGGAGGGTGAAAAATGGTGATATTCTAATTCTATCATTCTTTCTTCATTTACTAGCTGGAATACATCCATTGAGAAGAGCTTTCCTTTCTCAACTATTATTCTGAAATGCAGTTTGTATAGATGAGGCAAGCTGAATTCTTAACTTTTTTCTCTCTTTCATCAGTTTCCAAAACTATGGGTTAGTTACCTAGCAGACCTCAAGGTGATCTTTAGTATTATTTTTAACTCATGGCTTTAAATGTATTTGATATGTCTTAGTCCATTTCATTTTATTGTCATCATTGATGTCTAAATTGTCATTGAACAATCATAGTGGCTCCATCGGGGCTGGCTTCATCAGCGCATGGCCTCTGCAGTCCCACAGGACCCCACACTTCAGAGGGCCCTGCATTAGTTTCCTGTGCCTGCTATAACAAATGACTATAGACTGGGGGTCTTACAACAGCAGAAATTTTATTTTCTCACAGTTCTGGAGGCCAGAAGTCCAAGATCAAGGTGTTGACTAAGCTGGACTCCCTCCAAAGGCTCTAAAGGCAAAACTTTCCTTGCCTTTTCCAGCTTCTGGTGGCTCAAGGTGTTCCTTGGCTTGTGACTGAGTGACTCCAATCTCTACTTCTGTCTTCATGTGGCACACTCCTTTCTATGTGTCTCTTACAAGTACATTTGTCACCACGATAATCCAGGATGATCTCATCTCAAAATCCTGAATCACATTGGCAAAGACCCTTTTACAAAAGAAGACCACATTCACTAGTTCTGGGGGTCAGGATGTGGCCACATTTTTTTGGAGGGCTACTCTTCAACCCACTATAGACAATATGCTTGGTTTAATTTCAATGTAGCTAAATTTTATCATTGTTTTTCTCTAGGATTAGTGCCTTTTGTGTCCTATTTTTAAAATCTTTGATTATTCCTAAATCATGGATATATATTCCATGTTTTCTTCAAAACCTTTTGCTTATTTTTGGCATTTAGATCCACAATCCATCTGAAGTATTTTTTGTGTAACGTGGGAGATTGAGTTCTACATTGGTATTTTAGTATGTAGTAATTGACCTGGCACAGTTTTTGAAAGATCATTCTTTTTCTTGCACTACAGTGTCATCTTCAGAAGTCATGTCACTGAATGTGTGTAGACTACTTACTGACTCTATTCTATTCTACTGGCCTATCTGTATGTTATAATTGTTTTTGATATCTTTTGGTATAAGATTCCCAGTGCTCATCTTCTTCAATATTGCCTTGGTTTTGTAAGGTCTTTGCACTTATCTGTACGTTTGAGAGTGTATATGAAATATAGAATTTAGAAACCTGTTAATTTGTATAATTTGGGGGGATTTTGTTTGGGAATGCATTGTATCTGTAGATTAATTTTGACATTACTGTCACATTCACAATGCTGAACTTTACAAAACCTGTCTGTGATAATCTCTCCATTTATTTAGAATTTTATTTTGTTGTTGCATGATTCGTTTTAGTGTAGAAGTCTTTACAATTTTGTTAGAAATAATTCTAGGCATTTGATATATTTTAGTGCCACTGTAAATAGTATTGTTTGTTAATTTCTATTTTGACTCATTTGCTGTTAAATATTATGTCAAACGGTCAAGCAGTTGCTAAGATTTGCTCGCCACTTTTCAATGACTTTGATCAGTAAGGAAATGAGCCAAGCTGGTTGAAGACAATTTATTACTCACAGCACACATTTACGTGACTTTTCTTAGCTACCCCCTCCCCTACCCCCATCAAGTTCATGGGGGTGAGGCAGAGTGGGCCAAGGGGAATTCTGCCCACACAGGTCTGTGGGCAGATGACAACATTGACCATTGGAAACTCCCAATCTTATGAGGCTGCTACAAACCTGCCTGTTCTCCCTGCAGGAGAAAGAGATTAGGTTTATTATCCAGGAATGTAAGCAAATGGCTCCAGAGAGATAAATCTCTATATCTCTCTAGAACCATATATTATCTCTTCCTTCCAAGGCCTTTGCTATTCACACTTGCCTCCTTGCTTAGAATGTCAGGACTATACAGAAATGAAAATATTCATGGAGGATTTTCATCAAATCTATATAAATTCACTTAAGAATTCTAATTATTGGTGGATTTTCAGTTGGTTAATTAGTTGAATTTTCTATATACACAATCATATCTTCTGTGAATGATGGAAGTTTTATTTTTCCATTTCCAATCGTTAAGCCTTTGATCTCATATTCTTGCCTTACTGCATTGCTTGGAATCTCCAATCAAGGTTGCATAGAAACAGGGATAGTGAGTCTCCTGGTTCATCCCTCACTTCAGGGAGAAACTATTCATTATATGTGTTGTTAGACTGTAGGTAACTTATGTCAGATTCAGGAAGTTCTCTCTTTTTTTTAAAGATATAAATGGGTATTGAATTTTCATGAAATGCTTTTTTTTTTTTGCCTCTATTGACAGATAATTATATAATGTCTCTATTTTTTTGCTCTTAATATGGTAAATTACACTGATAACATTTTTGAATGTTAAAACACCTTTGCCTACCTGAAATCCCATTTGGTGGTGATGTATTAACCTTTTTATGGGTGAGATTTTCTAATATTTTGTTGGGGATTTTTGCATCTAAGCTCATTAGATAATATGGTCTATGATTTTCCAGTCTTGTAATGTTCTTGTCAGATATTGATTTCAAGGTTAGGCTGCCCTCAGGAAATGAATTTGAAAGCATTTACTATTTCTCTTCTCTGGAAGTATTTGTATGAGTGTTAATTCTTTAAATATTTGAAATAATTCACAGTGAATCCATCCAGACTTGGAGTTTTCTTTATGTGGGAAGGTTTTAATAATAAATTCAATTGCTTTAATAGATATCAAACTAGTATTTCATTCTTTTTTTTTTAGTTTTGATCAGTTCTCTTTTTCAAGAAAATTGTTTCATCTAAATTTTACAATTTCTTTGAATTTTGTTCTTTCTATTTTCTTTGGGGTTGCTTTGCTTTATTTTATTTAGCTTCTTGAATAGAAAGATCAGATGGTTGATATTTTTTAAAGATTTTGTTTGAGAGAGAGTAAGAGCACCCATGAATGGGGGGGGCAGGGGCAGAGGGAGAGGAGAAGCAGACTCCCCGCTCAGCAGGGAGCCGATTGGGACTCCATCCCAGGACCCTGAAATCATGACCTGAGCCAAAGAGAGGTGTTTAACTGACTGAGACACCCAGGCACCCTTATTTATTTATTTTAAAAGTAAGCTCTATGTTCAATCTGGGGCTAGAACTCACAACCCCCAAGATTGAGAGTCTTAGGCTCTACTGACTGAGCCAGACAGGCGCCCCCAGATAGTTGATTATTTTTTAGCCTTTTCTTTTTTAAGTATATATATATATATATATATATTTTTAAGTTTTTATTTATTTATTTGAGAGAGAGAAAGAGAGAGAGAGAGCATGAGAGGGGGGAGGGTCAGAGGGAGAAGCAGACTCCTCGCTGAGCAAGGAGCCCGATGCGGGACTCCATCCTGGGACTCCAGCATCATGACCTGAGCCGAAGGCAGTCGCTTAACCAACTGAGCCACCCAGGTGCCCTTTTTAAAGTATATTTTTGAAGATTATAAGTTTTCCTTTGAGTACTGTTTTAGTTGCATCCTTCAAGTTTCAAATTTTGATAAATCATGTCTTCATTATCATTTAATTTAAAAATCTGTTCTGGTATCTTTCATGTTTTGTTGGAGATGATTATCGATAACAAGCCAGGATGGTTGACCCTGGAGCTGCACGTGGGCAATTAGAGGCTCCAGACCCTCCTCCCCTGCCCTTGGGAATGCTGGTTCCGCCCACTATTTTCACGGTGGGAGCCATTTTCAAGGTTGCAGCCTTGAAAGAATACAGTGTTGTTCAGACTCTGGGGGACAGTGTCTGTGAGGGAACCCAGGTAAGGCCTCCATATAAACTTTAAGATTCTGGGGGGTGGTTGCGGAGTTGCATTCATCTTATGATGCCCTCAACAAACATCGTAAATTCCCTTGCTTATAAAAATGGCCACCAATCAATCAATGTGAAGTGGTGTGCTACTTTCTTTGATCCCCTTGCCCCTGTGTACACGACCAGTCTGCAAACCAACAGTTTTCTTTTTGATTGATGAATATTTACAAGTATGCTGCTTAGTTTTCAAGCAATGGAGGATCTTCTAGTTATCTTCATGTGATTTTTTTCAAGCCATTTGATTTATTTCTAGCTTGACCCCATTATGGTCAGAAAAAAAAACACTGAAATTATTTAAATCCTTTGCAGTTTGTTGAGATTTGTTTTATGGGGCAGCATATGGTCTGCTTTTGTAAATGTTCCATCTGCTCTTAAAAGATTTTGTATTGTTCACTTGTTGGATGCAATGATCTACATATATCAGTATCCTTACTGATTTTTTTTAGCTACTTATTCTATCACAAGATTATACAACTAATTCTCCTTTATTTTGCTAGATTTTTTTTTTTTCAAATGTAAACCTGTTATTGATAGCCAAACTATTAGTAGGTATTTGGAAGCTCTGTTGTTGAATGAATACAGATTTAGAACTATTATATCTTTCTGGTGGATTGGCTCATTTATCATTATAAAATACCCCATTAATCTCTGCTAATGTTCTTGCCTTAAAATTTTCTTCATCTGACTTTGTATTTAGGTTTCCATGGTGTATCTTTTGTTTTGCCATCCTATTGCTTTCAACCTTTTCCTGTCCTTATACTTCAAATTTGTCTGTTGAAGCAATTTAGAGTTAAATATTGCATTTTTAAATCTAGATGATAATCTTAGTCTTTTAATGGTAGCATTAAGTCCCTTTATGCTAATATGATTGCTAATATGATTACATGTATATTTGTGTTTAAATTAACATTTTATTTGACCTCTGCTTTATGTTTCTTTTTATTTTTTTTAACTCTCCTTGGATTAATCAAATATATTTTTATTATTTCTTTTCTCCCTCTATATAATTTATTTTTTTCAATTTCTAGAGATTAAAGCATATATACTCATTTTGATATAAGCTAGTATTACTTTACCACTTCCTTAAACCTGTAGAACCTTAGAACACTTTAACTAATACACCCATTTCTGTATTATTTTTGTCATTCATGGTTTTTTTTTTTTAAGACTTATTTAGAGAGAGAGAGAGCCAGAGCATGCGCACTCACACGCTTGAGCACGATGAGGAGGAGGAGCAGAGGGAGAGGGACAAGTAGACTCTGCGCTGAGCCCCCAGCCCCTGGCCCTACCTGTGGGGTTTGAGCCCACATCTCTGAGATCATAATCTGAGCTGAAATCAACAGTCGGATGCACTCAACAGACTGAGCCACCCAGGTGTCTCTAGTTTTTTTTTTTATTATTATTATTTTTATTGCAGGTCTACTGGAAATGATTTTTTCAAAATTTGTAATGAAAATTTATTTATTTTGTTTTGTTTTAAAATATTTTTTCTGGATATAGAATTTTAGGTTGGCAGTATGTCATTCCTTTGTTTTCTGGTTTTCATTATTTCTTTTGAAAAATAGCTTTAATCTTTTCATAGCCACCTTTGAAGACAAAATTTCTTTTTTCAATCTGAATAGTTAATTTTTTTGTCTTTGTTTTTTAGCACTTTTTAAATAGCCTGATTTTTTTTTTTTAATTTTTTTCAAAAGGATTTTTATTTTCTTCCCACTTCCCTCTTCCACTAACCTAAGGTAAAGATAATGTCCTTTAAACATTTTGGGAGACAAAAACTTAAATCTCTGGATTTGATGTTTAATTTGTGGGTAGATTTTAAAAATTTTCTGATATGATTTCTTCAATTATTACTGGATAACAGGTTTTTTAGTTATTAAGGTATCAGTTTTGGCAATGTATATTTTTCTATAAAATTATTTCATCTGAGTTTTCAGATTTATTGTTTGTTAAAAATGTTCTTAGTATTCTCTCCCTTTCTCCTTCTGTCCCCCCTTCTCTCTTTCTCTGTATTTTCTTTCCTTCTTTCCTTTGTAGCTCAGTTGTATGGTTATAATTTTTAAATATATTTTATAAAGCATTTCTAATAATTTATTTTGCTAGGGAAGACCATGTAACTTCAGTAATTTTAGTAACTTAGTAACCATGTAACCAACTGTAACCGTGTTGCTGGAAAGTCAGACCCAGACAGACTCAGTAGAATATTTTCATGTTATTAGGAAACAAAACACAGCCAGTTGTATTACTTTCCCGAGACAACACAGTTCCTTTTGTGAGATGGTAGTGGCTTATAATTTATTTATTTTTCTATCCTAATTCTATTTTTATTGCTCTACATTTCCATCGATGTTTATTTTTCTTTTCTGTTTTGGGGAGAATGCAGGGTCATTTTCAAATACCTGCCATCTTAGGAAAAATAATTCACTTCTGGCCATCCCAAAAAATTAAATAAGAAACAATAAATATGTCAAGATAAGTATATTTCATCCAAACAGTTATATACTGTAGAGATGTCATGATACTTTTCTGATCTATTGTAGTATTTTTAGCAAAATTTGTCATGCAGTTTAAATAACTCTTCCTTGTTTGTACATGAGAATCCATCTGCATTGTCTTTCGTCTCAGAGACAACTTTTTAAAATACCTAGAATGGAGCTGATTGTGGGCCAAAGGCATGGAGACAAGTTACCTAGTCATTATTTTCCTTGGCTATGCCATCTTAAACCTTGCTCTCCTAATGATGCAGAAATGAATCCCTTCAAGAATCATTTAGGGACTACTATCTTACCAAAATATGAAAAATCCTATTTTCCTGCTTCTTGACATATCTCTTCATTTTTGATTGGATTGTGGACAATGTTATGTTGATATATAGTTTATTTTTGTCTTCCTTTAAAAAGTTTAATAGGCAAATAAGCTACTTTTAGATTCCTTTGAGAATTATTTCAAAGCTTTTAGAGTGTATCTAGAAGAACTTTTGTTCCAAGGCAACTTTAGTCCTATTTTTAAGGAGTGACACATCTGTGATCTCTACTGAATCCCTTGGTGATCCCTCTACACTAAATACCAAGATTCAAGTATCTCCCAGAATCTGGGATTTAAGAATTGTTGAACTTACTGCTTCCTTACTGGCAGTTGTTCTTTACCTACTCTTTAATTACCCATTGGAAGTCTCAGTCAATGCATGTACATCTTGATATGCAGCCAAAGCCCCAAGAGGACACCTGTGCACTTATCTGGAGATCATTCTCTGCATGGCTTTCTGTTCTGCCCCACAAATCTCACTGCATCAGCCCCCACAGCCCTTCTCTGTTTTCCCAACTCAGTGAGACCACCATGGTTGCTTGGATTTTTGTCTTCTTGAACCACAGTTTGAAAAGTGCCTCCTTGTAGAAAGCTAGGGATATCACAAGGCTTAGCTCATTTGTTTCTCGTCTTGTGGATCACAGACTGGGGCTACTTATGTTTAATATCTGTGTATAATTGCTTCATATATTTTGTTAAGTTCTCTAGTTGTTGATGGAGAGCAGCAAGTCTGATGTTCGTTTCTTTGTCATGGATAGAAGCAGAACCATTAACCAGTATAATTCAAAGTTAACTAAGAATTTATTTTTCCTTGACTTGGGGAAGGGAATTCTGTTACATTCTCCAACAATAATTGGAATACAAAATGCATTCCACATATGATACAAAAATGTGTGAACCTTAATAAAATTCATAGGTCAAACTCCTTAAAAATGATTTCTTGCCTCTAAATCTTAACAGGTGCATGAAAGGATTTCTTTCTCCAGTGAATGGCCATCTAAACTTTTTTTTTTTTAACAGAAGGCCAATTGTTAGCAATAGAATGGATATTGATTGAACTCACTAAGTATTTCCCTTAGTGAACTATTAAAGAATTGACAAAACTAGAACCATGTTAAAAATGTACATGTACAGCCCAGAGAACAGATGGAATAAATAACAGAGGAATTTAGAAATAATTTTTAAAATCTTTAGTGAATGTTTTTCTCATGCTTCAGAATTGCCAATCATACTCTCTAAATCACAGTAATATTGAACTTAAAATAAAATCTGGTTTGCATATCTTTTCTATCTGATATGACACACTGTAGTTAACATGCCATTTTCAAAAACAAACATACCATTAAATAAATTGAATTAGTCATTCAGATAGCATTTACCTATTTCCTGAAACATCCAAGGAGAGAAAGAGGAGTTGAAGATGTAAAACGATAGCCTGGCTCTTCCTGGATTGCTGTAGACCCATACCACACTATTACACTCTGGACTCCTTAGCTGTATCAGTTAGAAGAATGTCAGTGTTAACTGACAGGACTCTATCAACAATGTGTTCTTGATTATCTAGTTGACTTAAGGGCTAATACATGTTGTTCTCTTTTCCCTATTCTTCTAGCAGCCTGCCAAGGGCTTCTCATCATACAGACGCTAAGGGTTGAAGATCCCTATTAAAGTGATGGGCTCATGGGGATAAGTTCCTGTCTTTGTCCATATCAGCCTTTTGGTCTTCCTCTCTCTGCTTCAAGGGTTTTCCTTTCTCCACTGAGAATTTTTATTCCCTTGGCTTCCTAACCCTTTCACTGCATAACTTCACTCACCTTTCTCTCCATTCTCTGATGACAATTCCTGTTCTTTGATCTCTTCCTCTTTCCCCTAGTCATTCTGAACCTAGAATTTGCTTCACTATGAACTCTAGCCTTGCCATGAACTCTTTGCCTCTTTTCAGGGTCCATCCTCCCTTTAAGCACCCTTTGTGTGGACTTGTGTACTATAGCCATTCACAGAAACATTTACCAGAGTGTTCGGAAATCTCAGTCCTCACTGGATCGAACTTTGGTGCACTGTCTGGTTTTTATGTCTGATCTGTCTTCTGAGTATTGCTGAGGAAGGTCTTTCCTGCACACTCATGTTCTCTCGTTGTAAACTGGTCCTCACAGCTCTTTGGGAACCTATTTATTCATCTCCTTTTTTGACTGGCAACTGTATTCAGATACTGACCCTGCTACTGATTTCCTTATTCCTAACAAATGACTTGTCTCTCACTTTAAAGATATCAGATGAATGAACGTAAATTCTCTCAACTTTCATTTTTCTTTGTCAATTTCTCTGCACTGTTTCCCATTTTTTCCTTTCTCTGCGTGTGTGAGAATTATGGCCTTTCTCATTTCTAGGGATAGATCCTCCATCTGATGCTCAAGTCCTTACAGTCTTTAGAAACCCCTCTTTTAACCCTGCTGCCATCTCAAGACAATACTTTATCTGTATCTCTGCTTCTTGAAAGCAGAGTACATACATACTTACTATGTCTGCTTCACTGTTTGCTTGCTTCTTCATCCTTTGGTCACCTGGTGGGCTCTAAGCCATCACATATGATTTTTATTTGTTATCATTGGTGCTAGTCACTTTCCCTTCAGATTGTTTTCCTTCTACTTTTTTAGAGCCCGAATCTTCCCTGACTTCATGCAGGAATCCGTGATGGCCGAGAAGAACACTAACAGAGTGGCCAGGACAAGGCTGCGATGCAATAGGCTGATGGTTTTGATGACTGTGGTGCTGACTGGGAGTAGGAGGAGTAGGCTCTTAGGTAGTCTGGAAGACCATCCACTGAGGTAAATTTCAAACCTGAGGACATAAAGGAAGGATCATAATTGGAGTTACAGAGCCAATAATTTAGAGTTGGGAAGATTTTATCACAGCAAAAGCAGCTGGAATTGGGTGGGGAATGTGGAGTTGGGGGAGATCATTCTGAGTGACAGCTTGCACACTGGCTGGTGTTTGAGGATGGCCTTTGTGAGCTGGCAGGGGCAAGATACTTGGGCAGGCCAATCTGGTTTGAAGGCCATGGATGGATCTGCCACTTGACTTTTCTGAGACTCTTTCATGGGCAGGGTTGGGATGGCCTCTCCTTATGTTTTCCCAGTGGAACTCCTTGATGTGGTCTAGTGCATTTTTAAAATAAGACTTGTTCCCAAATAAGTCCTTTAGCCCCTGTGCTTTTGGTTGCTCTAAGCATTAGTGAGTTAAAAATTACTATCACTGCCTGATCTGGGCCCCTACTTCTGGTTGAATGCGCTGAATGTGGGTTTATATAGTCTTTAAAAGACAACCAGGAGAGACTGAGATCAAGTTACAGTGAAGGTGCAGACAGTTTGTGATCGATACTACACGCTCACAGGGATATCTCCATTAACACCTCAACTGAGGATGCTGTGTGCCTCAAGGAGACACACCAGGGAAGGGTGTCATCCATTACTGATCTGGACAGTGGTGGGAGAACTGGAGGGATTGGATTAGATGGCTAATTGGGCTCAGTGTGAGGTTTTATTCTACAGCACTTCCTTGTGTTCTGGGTTTCTCTATTAGAGGTAGGGCCTTGGTTCACTCACTTCCAAAGATCTATAAAATCTGGCCTCTACCTCATTGGCAGGAACTAGCATTCACTGACTGGGAGTCTACAATGGAACCTGACTGCATCACCCTTTACCCATGGGCAGCATTTAAATGTGAATGATGTGTTTGTGTGTGTTTAGTGTTTCATGATTTTTTTTCAACTTTTTGCAAGCATTTCCTGTATTATCATTGTGCTCTTTGATAGCAATGACCATGATTTCTTCATTCAAGTGAGAATTTATAGTAGCTCTGACAACAGTGACTTCAGTGTTCCATTGGTCATTCTGGACATGGGGTTTGTGTGCATGAGTGTGCTGTGATTTGATCAGAGGTAAAGAAAATAACATTACTCTCCAGTTAAGCGCACAGGCGACTTCTGTTTTTGAATTTTCAGTCTTTGTGTCAATTCGTTTCCTTAGTAAATACTATTGCCCCCACACATTACTACATAACCACATGAAATGACTAAATGACTGTTTGATTGCCCAGGGCTATCTAGTGGTCCCATTGGATTATTTTATGTCCTTGACTTAATTTCAGTCATTGCTGGTGGTGCTGCAGGTTCTCCTGTTCCCTTTCCCTTACCATTGCCTTGCATTAATTTGATTACCCAAGGTGGCTTTGTTGAGAGTACTATATACAATAAGGTGCATTATTAGCAGTCGTTTTTAAAATCATTTGCACACAAATTGCTATGTCAGTGCCCCATAATACTGTTGACTAGTTCTATTCTTCGCAAAGTTCTTTTTATTCCTTCAGAAATAAGTCATAACTCTTAAGAACTTTGGCTCTAAACTAAAATATGAGCCAGCAGACATCATACTAGAACACCCTCCAGGGTAATAACATTATTTCCATCATAAGGGGACTGTACATTTAACAGTCATAAGAAAAAGACCCGTTCCTCATCTCAGAGTTGTGCTCCAGTCTTTTCATTTTAAGTTTTTCACTCTGTTGATGAGCATGAAGCTTGTGTTTGAACTTAGAGGGACATTTCTGAGGACATTTCTTTGCTCTCTAATTCCTGCATGAGCTGCTTGTGTCAGGCATGCTATCCTGACTCTTAGTTTACTGCCTTCATTTGTCCAATCTTGCTCTCTCAGTCCCTTTAAAACATCTAAATCCTTGAAATCACACAGTTCTGCTCCTACTCCCCTTTCCATATGATAGTATCAGAAAACTCGAAGTGGAAATACTTTCCTTTCTAGGACAGTCTTCGGGTATCAGTACAGCAGGGGTTGTGGTCATGATAATGTGCGAAGTTTTGATGAATTAGATTAAATTTCCTTAATTTGGGTTTCTTGGGCTGGCTGTCTTCCACCCATTGTGGGCAGAAAGCGGAACAACTTCCTTCCCTAGGTCAGGAACCCATGTCAGGCAAAATATCTTTCTTCAGCTTTGGGGAGTAGAGACTGAGAGAATTTCAATTTGCTTCAAGATGGCAATCAGCTTGTGCCTAGTGGGAAATTGCATTTTTGACACTTTTGTGAAGATCAGATCCTGCCTTGAGTTGCTTTCTAATAATAGGTTCCATTTATTAAACTCCTACTCTGATCCAGGTCTATATAAAAGTGCTTTACATATGTAGCAGTTGTAAATTTTGGTCTATAACTCAAATGGGCAAACATAGATCTGTTTTATTGAGATGTAATTCACCTATCACAAAATTCACCCTTTTTAAAGTGTACAATTCAGTGGTTTTTATTGTTTTCACTAAGTTGTACAAGCAACACCACTATCTAATTCCAGAAAATTTTCATCACCCCAAAAAGAAACCCCATGCCCATTAGTGGTCACCCGCTATTTCCCCTTCTCCTCAAACCCTGGTGTCCACTAATCTCCCTTCTGTCTCAATGGATTCACCTATTTTAGACATTTCATACAAATTGATCATACAGTATATGAGCTTTCGTGTCTGGCTTTTTTCACTTAGCATAACTAGTTCATTCATGTGGTAGCGTGAATCAGTACTCCATTCTTTTTTATGGCCAAATAATATTCCATTGTATGGATATATCACAGTTTGTTTATCCATTCATCACTTGATGGACATTTGAAGTCTTTGCACATTTTGTGGAAATGGATAATGCTGCTATGAAAAGTTGTGTACAAGTTTTTGAACATTCATGTACATATGTTTTCATTTCTCTTGGGTGAAGTGGAATTTCTGGGCCATATGGTAACTATGTTTAACTTTTCAAGGAACTGCCAAACTGTTTTCCAAAGCAGCTGCACCATTTATATTCCATCAGCAAAGTATGAGGGTTCCAGTTGCTCCACATCCTCTCCAGTACATCATTATATTTATTATAACCATCCTCATGTGTATGAAGAGGTATCTCATTGTAGTCGTGTCCCATCATATGGTCTTCAAGTCAACTTACTTTCTACTGTAAGCTTCCACCCTGCCAGGCTTAAGCTCAGTGATTTTTCAGTGTTTGCTAACTGAGGTCACATCAAGATCTTGGGAGGCTTACATAATACCTGGATTTTGGCAGGTGATGAACAAAGCTGTCTGGTCACTTGAATTACCCACACAAATAACTCCTTAACATCCAGAGGTTTGGTCCACATGGCCAATATGTGTATATAGTCATCTCTGCCCCTCTTAAGACACACAAACCTTTCGTGAGGTGGCCAAGGGTTCCGTCTGCATATGGGCATCATGAAGCCATGTATTGCTTTGTTTTACTCTGACCATAGTGAGCCTTGAGTGGTTGAGCCTGAGTACGCATTCCCCACTCCCCTAGGAGATCTCTAGTTCTCCTCTAATCCCAAAGGTATCTAGCCTGAGGGAAATTTTTTCCCCTTCACGTTTCTCCCACCAAAAAAGTCTCCCCCCCCCCACCGTCAACTCTGGGGGTTAAGATTGCATAAACAAAAGCCATGAAGGCAAAGGATTTACAAGCAAAAAAAGCCTAGAGCCCACTTCCTGCTTTGAGGGTAGGAAATGAAACATTTTAGGGTAGGATAGGCCTTCATCTGGCTTCTTTTAAACGATACTATGCAGATAACTACCTAATCCCTAGACAACTAATGTTGCCATCTCAAAATGTTACCTAGTCACTTAGGCAATTTATAATTGAATTCTCACAACCTCAGGAGTAGGGATTATTACCCCATTTGCAGATGGGGAAACAGTCTGATAGACTAAGTAGCATATTAGGCAGATAATAAATATTGGTGTAATGAATTGAACTTAAACAGGGTTACACAGTTCATAAGTGATAAAACTGGGAATCACACTTGAAAATTCAAGCTCTCCACTCAGCGGCACTATTTAAAATTTTAACTTATTTGAGAGGTTGGCTCCAGATGGCTACTTGTAGTCTAAGAATGAATTTTGCCACTGAGTTCCCTAGACAGGAGTAGTATTCTTTTTTGTGCTGAAAACAAAGATGATCAGTTGCACTATAGACGTGAATTGGCAGCCTCTCATGTACTGCTTCAAGTCAGGAAAAGTGTAACCAGTCGTGTGTGTAAAAGTCATGGAAACTGGATTTTTGTTGTGTGGTGGTGGTGGTGGTGGTGGTTTCAGTCTCCTAAGAACAGACTTTGGCACCAAGACTTGATTTGCAGAAGGCCGAATTGAACCCAGTCTAGGAAGAATTGAGTGTGGCAGGGGCACCATTTTCCATTTGAGCGGAATGACTATAGTGGTCACTGGAATTGGGCATGTTACTGTTTTCTGAGACATTTTCCTGTTCCCATCCTCCCAGTAGCTGTGGCCTGTGAGCTGTGTCCCACTGCACTTGAATCAGAAACTACACCCTTTCCTCAGCTTTTCCCTACCCACAGGGAGGCCACATATTATTTGCACACAGGTGAATTTACCTTTTGCACATGATACCTTTTCTTTCAATACTTTTATTCCATGTGGTTCCATAGGCCCTCCTCTGCCTGTATTTCTCCCTGATTAAAATGTGTGGTGTGCCTGGGTGGCTCAGTTGGTGATGCCAGCATCCTGGGATCCAGCCCCACATCAGGCTCTCTGCTCAGCAGGGAGCCTCCTTCTTCTGCCTCTGTCCCTCTCTCACACCCCTCTCATACTCTCTCTCTCAAATAAATAAATAAAATCTTTTAAAAAATGTGCTCCTCACGATATTTGCAAATGACATATCAGATAAAGGGCTAGTATCCAAAATCTATAAATAACTTATCAAACTCAACACCCAGAGAACAAATAATCCAATCAAGAAATGGGCAGAAGACATGAACAGACATTTTTCCAAAGAAGACATCCAAATGGCCAACAGACACATGAAAAAGTGCTCACCATCGCTCGGCATCAGGGAAATCCAAATCAAAACCTCAATGAGATACCACCTCACACCAGTCAGAATGGCTAAAATCAACAAGTCAGGAAACGACAGATGTTGGCGAGGATGCAGAGAAAGGGAAACCCTCCTACCCTGTTGGTGGGAATGCAAGCTGGTGCAGCCACTCTGGAAAACAGTATGGAGTTGAAAATAGAGCTACCCTATGACCCAGCAATTGCACTACTGGGTATTTACTCCAAAGATACAAATGTAGTGATCCAAAGGGGCACCTGCACCCCAATGTTTATAGCAGCAATGTCCACAATAGCCAAACTATGGAAAGAGCCTAGATGTCCATTAACAGATGAATGGATAAAGAAGATGTGGTATATACATATACAGTGGAATATTATGCAGCCATCAAAACAATGAAATCTTGCCATTTGCAACAACGTGGATGGAACTAAAGGGTATTATGCTAAGCGAAATAAGTCAATCAGAGAAAGATAATTATATGATCTCACTGATATGAGGAATTTGAGAAACAAGACAGAGGATCATAGGGGAAGAGAGGGAAAAATGAAACAAGACAAAACCAGAGAGGGAGACAAACCATAAGAGACTCTTATCTCAGGAAACGAACAGGGTTGCTGGAGTGGAGGGGGGTTGGAGGGATAGGGTGGCTGGGTGATGGACATTGGGGAGGGTATGTGCTATGGTGAGTGCTGTGAATTGTGTAAGACTGATGAATCACAGACCTGAACCCCTGAAACAAATAATACATTTATGTTAAAAAAAAATGTGCTCCTCAAATTGCTATCATCAGTCATTCACACCTTCCATCAATTCACCTAAACTACCAGGGGTGTGTTTATATTTTGAGAAGCTTTATCTTGAATCAGGGGGAAAAGACTTTTATTTATTAACAAAATTTTAACTTCAGTGGAGCAGACTACCTTGTGATTTGATTTTCTAAAATGGGGCTTATGTTGGGGGTTGCGATGAATGCTAGTATTTAGAGAAGACTTAAGTCCAAGCCAGGAGAGAACTAATGCTTTACATGTCTTACTTCATTTAATAAGAACAGCCCTTAGATGTAGGCACTATTGTCATGTTGTTTTACAGATGAGGACATTGAGACTTAGCAATACTAAGTGGTTTTTCCAAGGTTACTTAATAAGTGATGGGGCTAGAAATTTGATGCAAGGATTTCTGACTCCAAATATTTTCTCTAGTTAGCTGTTGACTCCTTTCATGCTGACTTTTGCGATCTCAAAGACCAGAATATTGTATCTGGAAATTAATGAATTCCCAGTAAAGACAGAACAGCTGTGGATCAGGTAGGAGAGGTGTGGAATATTATATAAAAGAGTTGCATAAATACCTATTATGACTGAATGTTTATGCCCCACCCCCAAATTCATATGTTGAATCCCTAACCCCCAATGTAATGGTATTAGGAGGTGGGGCTTTTGAGAAGTGATTAGGCTTAGATGAGGTTATGAGGGTGGAGCCCCAATGATGGGATTAGTGCCCTTACAACAGGAGTAAGACACCAGAGTTCTATGTCTTCTCCATGCAAGGATTCAGGGAGAATGCATCTGTTTGCAAGCCCTCACTAAGAACTGAATCTGTCGACACCTTGATCATAGACTTCCCAGCCTCTAGAACTGTGAGAAATAAATTCCTGTTGTTGAATCCACTCAGTGTGCAGTATTTTGTTATAGCTGCCTTGGCTGACTAAACCAGTGCTCCATCTTAAAATATCACCAGCCCCAAGCTCCTCTTAGCTCCCCAAGGAATCATTTAGGATTATATTCGTGGGTGCCAGAAGGCTTTGGATTTTAAGAGTTCAGATTCCCATGTGCCTGCATATTTTTGTGTATGTTCGTATTAGAGACCATCATGCCTGTAGCCACCGCCAGCCAGCTAGCTGCCATTGTAGCTGGGATTAATAAGAACCAGCGCTGAAGAAATGGAACACAGACAGACTCACCTTCTGAGGCACGAGGAGGTAGAGGGTGAAGGGAGTACAAGGACCGGTGTGTGGTGCATCCTCCAGGAGGCTGCCCTCCACCCTATTGAGTTGTCTTTTTTTTTTTTTTAAAGATTTATTTATTTATCTGAGAGAGCTAGAATGAGAGAGAGAGAGAGAGTACATGAGAGGGGAGAGGGTTAGAGGGAGAAGCAGGCTCCTCGCTGAGCAGGGAGCCCGATGCGGGACTCGATCCAGGGACTCCAGGATCATGACCTGAGCTGAAGGCAGTCGCTTAACCAACTGAGCCACCCAGGCGCCCCGAGTTGTCTTTTGACACAAACAGTTGCCAGGGTAGTCTGAGGGCTGACAGAAATAGGAAAATTCTGTGGACGTGTCAGGGAGAAGGGTCGCCTGCCTTGCAGTGATCAGAGTAGAATCTGTCATTAGTGCTGTGGTTTATGCCTAAGCAGAGAGGTAATTTGGGGAAAGGCAATGTAATTATTATTATTATATTGTCAACCTTTCCTTGTTTTGGCTTTTTTTCATTCCACAAACAGACTCAGTTCTCCATCCTACAGAAAACTCCTTTGTAGGCTATAGATTTATCTCCCTTTTCCATAATTTCCCCCTACTTGCTTACTTCTCTTTGGACTCCTCGTCCCCTTATAATTGGGCTTCTGCCTTCACTGTTCTACTAAGGTGTATTTCACTGAGAGTATTCAGAAGCAAAGCACAATCAAACTCCCAAATGTTCAAAGGACATTTTTCCACCTCATGCCACCACACCATCTGCAGCATTTGACTCTCTGGATTGTACCCTCCTTGAAATTCTATTCCACCTCATATACTGTTGTAGTATTTTCTTCATTCTCTTTTGTTCAGCACATTCATATATGTATTCATTCTCTCTGTTAGTTTTCTAGGGCTGCCATTACAAAGCACCACAAACTGGGTGGCTTAAACAACAGAAATTTATGATCTCGCAGTTCTGGAGGCTGGAAGTCTTAAATCAAGACTGCTCCCAGGGTTGGCTCCTTCTGAGCTCTGTGAGGGAAGGATCATTCCAGACTTCTCTTCTTGGATTGTAGATAACCAGATAACCATTTTTTCTTTGTGAATCTTCATATTGTCTTCTTTCTATGCATGTCTGTCTGTCTCTGAGTCCAAATTTCCCCTTTATATAAGGACAGCAGTCGTATTGGGTTAGGGCCCACCCTAATGACCACATTTAACTTGATTACCTCTGTAAAGATCCTGTCTCCGAATAAGGTCACATTCCAAGATACTGGCAGGACTACAGCATATCTTTTTGGGGGAGGGGACACAAGTCAACCTACAGCATTTAATCAGCTTGGTTTGGTTGAATGTAATTTGCCTGACATTGAGCTAGGAGCTGGGTGTTTGGATCTGAAATGACCTAGCACCTACGCTTGGAGGGACTCAGAGTCTAGTGGGGAGATAAACCTAGACCTCAGGTTGTGTCTAGAGCTTGACAGATTTTTAAAAAAAATTTAGATTTTTAAAAGATTTATTTTATATGTAAATTTATATATAAATATAAATTTATTTTATATTTATTAAAGAAAAGATTTATTTAAAAAAATAAAAAGATATTTCCTCTTAATTATGGGAAAAATCCAGTGACACACACATGGTCTTATTAGTTCAGTGTGTGGTGTGTGTGTGCCCCTTTTTGAACCAATTATTGTGACCAAGAGGCCCACATGCTCTGACTAGGAATGGATCAGGTGCCTGATCCTAGAGCTAGAGGTGAATAGGTGAGTGCTCAGCACACTCTACAGTGGCTTTGAGTGCAAGGGAGGACGCTCCCAAAGGAGAACTGGGGATAGAAGAATGATTTCTGGGAAGGCAAAAACAACACAGGTCCTCATTTCCAAAAATTGACTTAACCACCAAAGAACTGAATACCTCAAAGTAAGTATTCTTATAACTTACAAGAGCTGGGCCATTTCAGTTTACATTATCAAACAGTTCACTGCTGGTTCAACCTAATTCACCCCCATCCTTTGCTCTTCTCAGTGGCTGCTATGTCTTTTCTGCAGCATGGCCCTGCTGATTTCTTGTTCCTTTCCCCCTTTTTTGGGGGGGGGAGGGGCAAAGGGAGAGGGAGAGAGAGAATCTTAAGCAGGCTCCACACCCAGCATGGAGCCCAATGAGGGGCTCGATCTCACAACTCTGAGATCATGACCTGAGCCGAAATCAAGAGTCATATGCTTAACCGACTGAGCCACCCAGGCATCCCATCTTGTTCCTTTCCTTTTAACCAAAGACTATCAGGAGGATGCTTTTCAAAGCAAGTATCTAAACTTTGGACTGGGAAGGTATGATTGGTTTGTAACATTTTAGGTGATTTTACGTTGCCAACAATTTCCCCTGAGTTTTTAGTTATATATGAGTGTCAGTGTTGGCCCTTAGAGATCCTGTGGGAATATAGCATGTCCCCCGTGACTGCTAAGTGGGGTGAACTACAGGAATATGAGGCCCCAGTGAGCTCAGGCTGCCTTTTCCATCCTAGTGCAGTTCTAACTAAGACACTGGCCTCTACGTCCCTAAATAATCCCAGTCTTGGAAATTACACCTCTCCCCACGTACCACCATCACAATTAGCATGACTTGAAGCATTCCAGCTATGGTTTCAAAATTCAGGCTTCAGGGAAAGAACTGCAGAGACTTCCTATGGAGGGTCCTCATTTATAGAGTTTTCTCTGCCTGCCCTGATTGCAAAGCCCCAGTGAGAAAAAACTTCGTTTTATTATGGGGAGTTACTGATGCTAATATATGGCAGTCAGTGTTGTTTGCAATCTATTTAAATTAAACGTTATTTTATACTGGCTCCCTGAAGAGTCTGTATCACACACAAAAAAGCACAATTTCATAAATCTAATAAACAACTAAACAAATACATGCCTTTGCGCATTGATACCGCTTGGAATGGTTGCATTTTCCTATTTGTTCTATATGATTGCAAAGACAGCTATTTGTACTTATTTGTGCATGAGTAATTCCTGTTTCCTTGGAAGTAAAGCCAAAGGCAGACATTGGCCGCTTCTCTGAACATCTCTGTGTGTACACAGGGATCTATAAATATGAATGCTCCTACTTTCAGAGTTTGAAAATAAAACGACCAAATATTTTTTGAATGAAACTGGCCTTGCTTTTAATTCATACCAGCTCTCTGGAAAACATGCTAATAAAACCACTGTAACCATCGCGTGTTTCTTTGGAAACATCAGCGTAATTAGCCCTTTCAAGAAGGGAACAAAACTGTATTGGAAACTTCAGTTTGAGATACAGTGAAGCCAAATACAGTATCTAATTACCGTGATGTGTTTTTTTTTTTTTTTCCTTGTGCTTTGATTTCCTGGCAAGTCTTTATTTTAGGCCTTTGTTCCCCTTGCGATGATTGTGATAGTCTTGGCATAAATTTTGCCAGCTAGGTGAGAAACCTCCATTCTGGTGGGTATTCCTTGTCTTTCTTTCTTCCTTCCTTTCCTTCCTTCCTCCCTTCCTCTTTTTGTAGGATATTCTTAGAAGTAACCAAACAGGCGGTGTGTTTAGAGGGTTAGCCCTAGAAAGTCAGGGGTCCCTCCTGAGCCAGGCTCCAGACAGACATTTACATCCCTCCCTGTCGTCTGTGTCCCCAAGACACTCAGGCCCTTGAATCTCCTCTTCTGCCTGGTTGCAATCCCTTCTGCTCAAGGGGAGGTGTGGGCTTTCAGAATAAAGAGAGATCTTGGAGGAATCTGGGAAGGCTTCGAGGGGCACCTCCTGGAAGATTTGAGCTAGAATCCTTACCTTCTTCCTCAGCCAGCTTTTGTCTTTTCAGCTTTGTCTGTGGAATGAAGTCTTTTGTCCCCCTGAGAAAGGAACCCCTCTGTGAGCAGGATGGGGAAACTATTTGTGCTTTGGCAGTCTTCCTCTGGGGGAAGGGAACTAGAAGAACAAATAACAAAAGCATCATAAATAAAGCTGATGAAAGCTGGGATTTCCAAGTGACTGCTCAGGTGCTCATAGGGCCTCCTGGGGTTGAGTTAAAACACCTGGCTTTGCACCTGCCTTAATGACTACACTGAGGGAAGAGTTGTTCTGGCTGATTGAATTAGATCTCTCTTCACTACCTGATTTGCCCCAAAAGCATGAACTGAGTGGAACAGTGAGGATCCTCAATACTCCAGTCTCATTTCACCATCACAATACCTAAGTACTCCGGATTCTATTATTATGTGGATTTTCCGTCTTTGCCATAGCGTGGAAATGAAGGCCCATACTACAGATTATGGACTGTAGAGGAAATACAAGCCAGTAGGACCATTTGCACTTAAATTCCATTTATAGGAACCCACTCCTTTAAAGTTCTCTTTGTAATTATTTTTCTTCAAATATGTCCACGTATTGCAAAATTTTAAATGAAAATTATGTTTGAAACCCGTCTTGAGACACAAAGTACCATCAATAGTAATTATCTTTCCTCTGGAAATGATAATAGGTGTGAGTAAGGTTTTCTTACTGGTAGCTTCTGAGGCACTTGGGATAAATCTGAAATAATTTACCATGATTTCCCAAGATTTGAGTACTGGGCCCTGCCTAACACTTAGCCTCTTCTTTGTTCTCATGTCCTAGTTCCCACGGTTTTCCTTCAGTGCCTGCAGGCCACCCTGCATTGTCTTTCTTCTGGGAGTATGTGCTGTTTCCTTAGCCTGTGCACTCTGTGTCCCACTGTTGATCTGAGAAAACTCTTCTCACTTTTCAGATTTCACCTTAAACATCATGTCCTCTTCTGGACCATGGAAGAGGTAGGTTCCCTTGTGAGCTGTGCCCTGCACTAGCCTTGGCATATAATAGTCACCCAGTAAATCTGTGTTGGATAAATGTATGCCTGTGACCGGATCAAGAATTTACTGTAGGTAAAACTGGATTCTGAATCATGTCTTTGTGAGAATTAGGGTGTCATTTTCAATGTAATTAGCTCAAAATAGGCTCCATTTTCTTTCAGGCATGACCTTAAGCCTCATGGATTGCTCACAGTGCCTCCTGGTAGTTCTTTCCAAGACCACCAGTGCGAGCCTAGTAATAAATATTCAAGAATGGGCTTTGGCTTCATATTCATCCTTTTCTCTGGTGTGTGTTGCAAACACTGATCTTACTGCCTCCACCCTCACCTCCAAACTCCAGGATATTCAGTTAGGTCTGGATAGAATGTTCCAGAAGTTTTTATGGGAAAGTGAAGTATCGACTGAGCAAAGAATTCTTAGTCCCCAGTGATTTGATTATAATGACACTAAACTCCCAAGAGGTCTAGAACATAAGGAAGTCAAACTTTAGTAAAACCTGTGCATCAAACTCTTAGGCCCCTGGAAGGCTGGCATGGAATGTTCAAAACCTGAGGTTTCGCCAGGCTTGTGTCTCCATGCTGACCTCTTCCACAACAGCTGCCTTGCTCCAGTCCCTGGAGTCAGGCTGGGAGGCCTGGGCTTCCCTTTTGCTGGATGATGAGCCATCCCAGCTGTAAAAAGATTCAGTTTCCTCCTGATTTAACCTTAATGCTTTCTTAAATCTTTGCTGTGTGCTCTTGGCATCATCAGAACTTTTCACTAGTAATGCCTTTTTATTTTGGACCATTAAATTGTTTGAATTCTAATCAGCATTTAAAAATTATTTTATTAACTTTTTAGCTTCTAAAATGTTTTTGAAGCATGTGAGTCTTGAGTAGTCTGAACATAGCCTTAAATCTCCATAGGTGATGCTCACACTGAATCAAATGATGTTTTTTAATGGAAAGTTATACCTTTGAAAATTTACATAGGAAATAATTTTTTGATCAAATTAAGGATATGCATTGTAATAATTTACTTGGAAAGCACAAAACCTTACAGCAATAGGAAATCTTCCTTTTCATTTCTACCCCCTGCTTTCCCCACCCAAGCTTATCCCAGTATTAATATCTTCCACAGAAAGGGAACTGATTTATAACTTCATCATCTTTGCAGCACTTACTGAACTTGCTCAGAGAAGTTAGAATCTTTTCAGGCTGAGAAAATACACTTTCAGACAAACATTAGTTTACCAGCAAAGCATTTCCTAGGAATGAAACCCACCTACACATTATAAAACATTGAACAAAAATTTCTTATGCCCTCATACTTTCCTGAATTGGTTCTAGCCATGGAAGGTCAGAACAACAGCTTCAGAGATAACCAAGACATGGCAAAGGGTCTTTTGATGAAGTCAGGAGCTTTCTGGTTGAATGAGCTGTCCTCTGGAGCCATTCCTAATCCTCAGCATTGATTGAGCATTGCCTGTATGCAGGCTACTGTCCTAGGTTTTAGAAGGCTGCAGAGTCCTTGCCCCAAGAGCTCATTGCTTCTAGTTTTCTGAAAGCATTTAGAGTAAGCCTTTTATGAACACAGATCATAGGGTTGTAAAATGAGGTCACATACAGCAAGCTCCTGAGGGTGCCTGACACAACCTCCCTGGGTTACTCTGAAGGGCGTAACACCATTTCAGAGATGAAGAAAATTTTGGTTTATGATTGGAAACACAAGCCTGAGGAATATCTCAAAGTGAATGTATGAAGTTGGCAGGAGCTACTTTGGCCTTTGTTTCAAGTCTCCTGTTGTATGAGTTGCAGACTGTCTCTGAATTAGCTCATTACCACAGTGGTATCTGGGTTACTTCACCCCTTTTTTCTCATTTTAATCATGATAGAGTGCAGCCAGAGTGTAGGGACAGTTCCTTAGCATAAGGAGGTCAATTAAAAAAAAAATCAAAATATTAAAGAAAGGTACTTTTTTTTTTTGACTTATGAAAAATTCAGGTTGCGCAAGACCTTCTGGAATTAATTGTGTAAGTTTGTCAGTGTCTGGATTTATTCATTCATATCCTGCCTTTTTCTAGAATGATTTCAAGTAGACTAAAACAATACATGAAATATATCAAAATAACACAGCTGAAAGTGGGATAAAAGGAGAAATACAGATGGGTGAACACAAACTGGTCTTGGAATAAGCCTGGAGACACATGCTATGGAATCCACCATACACCTGTGAAAGGTAGGCTCTGCTTGTGTCTATGATTCCTGACATCAAAGGAGCACAGAACAAATGACAATTGCCTTAGAAAAAAACTTCCATTTAATTACCATCTCTTCCTGATGTACTGAATTGAGTTGTGTGGGCTGGTCCTCCTCAGGGGTAACTAAGTTGACAGACTGTTTTCTATTTTCTGTCTAACTGTTCAAGAGATTGTAAGCTCTTTGGGGCAGCAGCTCTTTCTTTATAACTGTGGCATCTGACAGAGTTCCTAGCACATGGTGGGTGCTGAGGAAACACTGGTTGACAGGCTGAGTAAATGAGGAAATTAAGAAATGTGAACAAGTGATTTGCCAATTTGGAGCAAGGGTTAATGATTTTGTTTGTTGATGACTAAGTGACATTCTTGGACTCCAGCAGATTTTAGTTTGTAACATTATATCTGGAAGAAGGGTAGATTTGCAAATCAAAGTAAATATATTCCTAGAAACCACTTGGCAATTAATAGATACCAGTCACTCTCAAAATAAAAACCAAATGCATAGAAATATAGCATTTTAATACCTCTTAAGAAAACATTAATAGAGCTAGTTTACAGTAACTAAGTTATTTTTAAAAAAGAGAAGGAGGCTGTTAAAACATGTTTAAATTTTCTAGAATACAGAGTTGGAAGGAACCTTCCAGAATGCTTCATTTACCCCCATTTCCCACCCTTGTTCTGCAGATGAAGAGATAGACCAGATACTTGATGTTTCTTGCTCAAGTTTATGCCAGGGTCAGGATGGGGCCTCTGAGTAACTTTCCATTTGATCAACCACAGCCTGACCACCATTCCCTTATACCAGTTTGGTCAAGTGATAAGGTTGTCTCAGAAAATAAAATTGAATAAAACATCAGGAATTGCATGAGGTGATACTGAAAATGAAAGGGTCTGTGTAATTGTTTGGCAAATTTTAACAGTGGTAATATATCAAGATTTTAATTTGCCTGGTGATGTATCTGCTCACCCATAAGGTGTATCCGGCTTGAGTTTGATATGATTTACTACTGGTGGTGATTACTTTGATTCAATAGCTGATGTATTTACAGAAATTCAGGAACAGGTGTTTGTGATTCAGCAATGTCTCCAGCATCTAATGCAGTATACAAGTTAGCAGGTCATGTATCATATTTATAGGAACTCCATTACATTCATAATAGGCTGAATTTTTGCCCTGGGCAAAATCTTGAAGTTTATCAGTGAAGTTACTACGTATTCATGGCCGTGTACATGAAAGTTTGTAAATCTGAATTTAAATTTTTTCCCCCTTGTTCTTTCTGAATTATCTTGCTGTCTGAGAAGGAAAGCATTGAGTTGCTTTTACTTTATAAATTCTTAGCTTTGTTTTCTAGCATCCCAATGGTGGGAGGTAATGCTTTAGAAAGTGTTTGGAAGTGAGGTTAAATGAAAATCTTGGCACCTCTGGAGAGGGGCCAATAGGACATTGAGTAAGGCCTAAATAATGCCACTAGATGTTGGGATAAAGAGCTCATTCAGTCTCCTGGGTCTGTAGACCTGTTCTTGCTTCAGGACTGTGAACAAGATGCTAAAATAGATTGCTGATCTCTTGCCTCCGGGAGCTGCATCAAGGCTTAAACTTGATTTAAGCACACAACACCTGGAAATATTTTTATCCTCTTCACTCCAGGCTGGATTTGAACTGCTGACTTGGAGATGAAGTGTTCTACAGTTCAGATCCAATCCCTACAGTCAATCAAGCTCCTTCCTCAGACATTTTCTATTGTGCTGGGTCCTGAAAGGTGATATTAAATGGCCCTGAGGAAAAACAGGATGTTGTTGCTACTGTTGGCATTGATGGTAATATTGACGTGTTATAATTTGGCTAGAGTTCTTTTATGAAAATAAAAAGTGAAAATTAGCTTGTATGCTATAAACCCAAACCAGAAAGACAGACCGTGATCTATACAAAGAGAGGACAGTTTGATTATACAGTTCTGCACAAAAGAAACAGATAAATTTTCCTGAAGAGGCTTGCCAGCACCACTCTTCATAAATGTGTGTTCAACAGATAGTCTAATGGCCTCATTTATAGTAGTCGGACATGCTGGTTTTCTTCCACATTATTTACCCTTCCGCTGAATTTTGGATTAGACAGTGAGATGGCATTTCAATCCTGAGGGCTGCTTGTCTTAAACATTGCTTCTGTCTTCATGACAAGTGTTTTACTGTCACTTCTGACTGGATTCCTATTTTGTTTAGTCAGTTGTCTGTCTTTGTAGAGTTCGCGAGTTTCAGCAAAGCTTCTGAGAATAATTTTTAAACCTTTCAGTTATCATGGCTCTTCAAAAATGAACTCTATTCCTTTATGAGTGAATAAGACAAACTAGAAACAATCCTGTGACTTACTCCTGTGCATTGGAACACAATAATTTACATCCATATAACATTTCCCTTGTGCATATTAATCCATAAAATTTACAGTCACTTGGTTAAATAGGTAAGACATTTATTCATTCATTCATTTATTCATACATTCCTTTATTTATTCAACACTGATTGGGCACTGGGCTAGGTTATAGGGATACAAAATATGAAAAGGAACCATCCTTGTCTTCTAGAAGCTTCTAGATGTTCTCTTCCATTGGGCGCTAACAAAATCTAATACCGTAAAGTATGTACAAAGTGTAGATGGAGAGACAGGGAAGGATTGTTAAAGTCTATTGGGAGGAACAAGAAAAAATTTCATAAAGAGCAAAACTTTAGGGTAAGATGTAAAAAGAAAAATGTTTTCCAGACTGGTCAAGGGAGGATGTTGAAGTAGGGATGCTATTACCATTGTTTTATAGATGAAGAAACTGAGGCTAACAAAATTACAAGACTTGCTCAAGGTTATAAACCAGTAGATGAGAATTCAGGTACTTGAACTGAGATCTTCCATTCTGTTTCCATTACAACCCAGTCACCAGTCAACAACTCAGTATATAGATTTTTCAAATTTTCATAATTCTATAAGAGCCAGAGTGCTATATATATTCATCTTGTTTGAGTATATAAAGACATTGAAGTCTAAGAGAGAGAGAGAAATCTAACTTATATTTGTAATTTTTATTTTGTATATTATTTTTACTGATGTATGAACCATCATTAAGTGTAAATCTTAAGTGTATAACTTGATGAATTCTTATAAAAAAGATGTACCCATAATCAAAAACTAGACTACTACAAGCCCCCCACAGCCTCCCTCATGTCAACTCTTAGTAATTTTACCCCTATAAATTAACCACTATTCTGTCTTCTATACAAATACATGTTTTTGAGTTTTATAAAAATAGAATCACATAATATGTAGTCTTTTGTGTTTGGTTTTTTTTCCTCAACATTATGTTTGTAAGATTCACCCAGGTCACAGCATGTAGTAGTAATTTGGTTTATCACTGTTCTATAATATTCCATTTGTAGGAATATACCACACTTTATTCATTCTATTGCCTATGAACATTTGGGTTATTTCCAGTTTGACTATTATGAATAAAGCTTCCAAGAACATTTCATCTGTGTCTTTATACACATATGTGTACATTTCTGTTGGGTATACTTCTAGGAGTAGAGTTTCTGACTCATAGAAAATGTATATATCCAACTTTAGTAGTTACTGCCATGTCGTTTTCAATTCAGTCTAATTTTTCAATGTCTTTTATTATGGCTAGTAATTTCCCTGTGTCTTGTGTAATAAATCTTTGCTAGTCCCAAGGTCTGAATATGTTCCCCTATACATTCTTCTAGAATAGTTGTTTTATCTTGCACATATAGGCCCAGAATCTCTCTGGAATAGTTTTTTGAGGATGATGTGTAATGGAGTGAAGGTGTGCTTTTTCATCATATATATGTGTAGTCGATCTGGCACTATTAATTGAAAAGACCATCCTTTCATGACTTTATTGTTTTGTCGATACAGTGGCACTTTTGTCAGATATCAGGAGGTCATATAAGTGTGAGTCTAATTCTGGATTCTCTATTCTGTGTCAGTAGTATCTAATTGTCTATATATATGCCAAAACAATGCTTCCTTAATTACTGAAGCCTTATGATATCTTAATATCTGGCACTATAAGCCCTGTCATTTTGTTGTTGTTGTTCTTCAGGTAGTCTTTCCTGTTCTTGTCTCCTGCCATTTCTACGAAGAAAGCTGCATTTTAATTAGGACTCTACTGAATCTGGGAAGAAATAAAGTTTTATAATAATACTCCATCCATAAATGTAATACACCCTTTTATGTATTTAAGTGTTCTTAAATTTCTTTCACTGTGGTCTTTACTTTTCTATGTAGAGGTTTTACACAACTTTCTTTTCATTTATTTCTAGGTATTTGAGTATTTTTTTTTTTTTTTTTTTTTTAGAGACTGAGCGAAGGTCGGGGTGGGGGGTGTGCAGAGGGAGAGGGAGACAGAGAGAAAATTAAGCAGATTCCATGCGAAGTGTGAAGCCTGATGTGGGGATCAGTCTCATGACCCTGAAATTATGACCTGAGCCAAAATCAAGAGTTGGACGCTCAACTGACTGAGCCACCCAGGCACCCCTTTAGGATTTTTGATGCTATTATAAAAGTTCTGAATTAAAAAAACTTTCCTAATTATATGCTGCTGCTTCTATCTGTCTATCTATCTAAACATATAAAATGTACTAATTCTTAATACTGAGTTCAATTCATTTATTAATTCATTGGCTGTAGTTTAAGAAGTTTCCAATGCACATAATTATGTTATCTGTGAATAAGAACACTTTCTTTCTGCTACAGACTAAATGTTTGTATCCCCCCCCCCCCCCCGCAAATTCATATGTTGAAACTTAACCCTCACTATGATGTATTAGGAGGAGGGGCCTTTGGGAGATGATTAGGCCATGAGGGTGGAGCCCTCATAAATGGGATTAGTGTCCTCATAAGGGAGATCCCAGAGAGCTCTTTCTCTCCTTCTGCCATGTGAGGACTCAGTAATAAGACAGCTGTGCACGAACCTGAAAGTGGGTCCTCGCCAGACACCAGTCTGCTGGTGCTTTGGTCTTGGACTTCCCAGACTCCACTACTGTGAGAAATAAATTTTTGTTGTTTATAAGCCACCTAGTGTATGGTATTCTGTTAGAGCAGCGTGGATGGACTGAGATGCTTTCTAGGACTTAATATATTGTATTTTTATTTTCTGTTGCACTGCCTAGCACCTCCAGTAAATGAGTCAGGGATAACTGACATCCTTGTTTTGTTCCTGATCTTAGGCAGGGAAATTTTTAATATGTCACTATTGAAACTCCTAATAAATGTGACATTTGTTATAGGAGTCTTCCATGACCTATAATCAGATTGAAGATATTTGCTTCTATTCCTAGCTTGCTAAGAATAGAGTACCTACAAGGTAGATAAATTGCTCCTCCTCCTTTGGGGAGGAGGAGATGAAAGTTGGCAAGAAGTTCTGGAAATGTTATTCCAATATGGCTGAATCCTGGCCAGTGGCACATGGGGGAATGGGGAATTTGCCCATAACAAAAAAGTAGAAGAAAAGAGGAGAGAGCAGGCTAAGTAGATATAGACAAAGGAATTTCTTCTCTCTTTGATTTTCTCTCCTAAGTCACATTTCTCCTATCATGTGCCCCTCACCTGATTTGACTTCTCTCACCATTCTTTTATCTTTTTTTTCTCCTTGATTTCCATTATAGATTGTAGTTCACGTATGCCCTTGCTATTATAAGCAGATATGCATCCTTCTACCCATTCCACTGTTCCTTTTAGCTGGGAAACCACTTTTAAATTTGTAGTATGAGTGACTGGTGAGCACCTCAGCCAATCCTGTCCCATGAGCCACTGCAGCAGATGTCTCTTGACCTCACCTTTAGGGCAACGAGGTAAGCTCTGGTGCTTCGTAGCTCCCCTCTGGAACTTTCTGCCCCAACCTCTCACATTTTCTAGTAACAGCTGTGCTGTTGGAGTCTTGGTGATTAACAAAGTATCAAACCATTCCCCTGGAACCCTCTAGAATTGCCTCTCATGGGAAATCTGATGGATCTCTACTTCACAGATGGTTTATCAGTACATCAAGTAATAACTTGCTCTTCTGTCTCCATTCTCCTGGGTACATTTTAGAGAAAAAAAATCTCCAGGTCATATGATAGGTGTTTCATCTTTGTTAACACAGCACCTGGTAATGAATCTTTATAATATTAGCTGCATGCTGAACCAGCCCTATCCCCAAATTCACTCGGAGACTCTATAACTCCACATTTGCTTTAGCTTTCTTATGAAAGCTCGAGATTATTTATTTTCTCTGTGTATATTCTTGGCATATTTCTGCCTAGAGGAAGAGCAAAATCAATAAGTCCTACAGTTTTATTAAGTTTCTTAAAGAGCACGATATCTGATCTGCTGGCTTGAGTTGGTTAATCACTATCCTGTATGAATCCATCTTTGGATGGTGTTTTTTTCCCTGCATGTTTTTCAGTTGTCTTTAGTAATAGTGTTGTCTAACTTGCTAACCTTATTTATTTATTTATTTATTTATTTATTAATTGTTATGTTAATCACCATACACTACATCATTAGTTTTTGATGTAGTGTTCCATGATTCATTGTTTGTGCATAACACCCAGTGCTCCATGCAGAACATGCCCTCTTTAATACCCATCACCAGGCTAACCCATCCTCCCACCCTCCTCCCCTCTAGAACCCTCAGTTTTTCAGAGTCCATCATCTCTCATGATTCATCTCCCCCTCCGATTTCCCCCCCTTCATTCTTCCCCTCCTGCTATCTTCTTTTTTTCTTTCTTAACATATATTGCATTATTTGTTTCAGAGGTACAGATCTGAGATTCGACAGTCTTGCACAATTCACAGCGCTTACCAGAGCACATACCCTCCCCAGTGTCTGTCACCCAGCCACTCCATCCCTCCCACCCCACCCCCCACTCCAGCAACCCTCAGTTTGTTTCCTGAACCTAAGAATTCCTCATATCAGTGAGGTCATATGATACATGTCTTTCTCTGATTGACTTATTTAGCTCAGCATAACACCCTCCAGTTCCATCCACGTCATTGCAAATGGCGAGATCTCATTCCTTTTGATGGCTGCATAATATTCCATTGTATATATATACCACTTCTTCTTTATCCAGTCATTTGTCGATGGACATCTTGGCTCTTGCCGCAGTTTGGCTACTGTGGACATTGCTGCTATAAACATTGGGGTGCACGTATCCCTTCGGATCCCTACATTTGTATCTTTGGGGTAAATACCCAGTGGTGCAATTGCTGGGTCGTATGGTAGCTCTATTTCCAACTTTTTGAGGAAACTCCGTACTGTTTTCCAGAGTGGTTGCACCAGCTTGCATTCCCACCAACAGGGTAGGAGGGTTCCCCTTTCTCTGCATCCCCGCCAACATCTGTCATTCCTGACTTGTTAATTTTAGCCATTCTGACTGGTGTGAGGTGGTAGCTCATTGAGGTTTTGATTTGGATTTCCCTGATGCCGAGCGATATTGAGCACTTTTTCATGTGTCTGTTGGCCATTTGGATGTCTTCTTTGGAGAAATGTCTGTTCATGTCTTCTGCCCATTTCTTAATTGGATTCTTTGTTCTTTGGGTATTGAGTTTGATAAGTTCTTTATAGATTTTGGATACTAGCCCTTTATCTGATACATCATTTGCAAATACCTTCTCCCATTCTGTTGGTTGTCTTTTGGTTTTGTTGACTGTTTCTTTTGCTGTGCAAAAGCTTTTTATCTTGATGAAGTCCCAATAGTTCATTTTTGCCCTTGCTTCCCTTGCCTTTGGTGATGTTTCTAGGAGGAAGTTGCTGCAGCTGAGGTCGAATAGGTTGCTGCCTGTGTTCTCCTTTAGGATTTTGATGGACTCCTGTCTCACATTGAGGTCTTTCAACCATTTGGAGTCTATTTTTGTGTGTGGTGTAAGGAAATGGGCCAGTTTCATTCTTCTGCATGTGGTTGTCCAATTTTCCCAACACCGTTTGTTGAAGAGACTGTCTTTTTTCCATTGGACATTCTTTCCTGCTTTGTCAAAAATTAGTTGACCATAGAGTTGAGGGTCCATTTCTGGGCTCTCTATTGTGTTCCATTGATCTATGTGTCTGTTTTTGTGCCAGTACCATACTGTCTTGATGATGACAGCTTTGTAATAGAGCTGGAAGTCCGGAACTGTGATGCCGCCAGCTTTGCTTTTCTTTTTCAACATTCCTCTGGCTATTCAGGGTCTTGTCTGGTTCCATACAAATTTTAGGATTATTTGTTCCATTTCTTTGAAAAAAGTGGATGGTATTTTGATGGGGATTGCATTGAATGTGTAGATTGCTCTAGGTAGCATTGACATTTTCACAATATTTGTTCTTTTAATCCATGAGCATGGAAGTATTTTCCATTTCTTTGTGTCTTCCTCAATTTCTTTCATGAGTATTTTATAGTTTTCTGAGTACAGATCCTTTGCCTCTTTGGTTAGATTTATTCCTAGGTATCTTATGGTTTGGGGTGCAATTGTAAATGGGATCGACTCCTTAATTTCTCTTTCTTCTGTCTTGTTGTTGGTGTATAGGAATGCCACTGACTTCTGTGCATTGATTTTATATCCTGCCACTTTACTGAATTCCTGTATGAGTTCTAGCAGTTTTGGGGTGGAGTCTTTTAGGTTTTCCACATAAAGTATCATATCATCTGCAAAGAGTGAGAGTTTGACTTCTTCTTTGCCGATTTGGATGCCTTTGATTTCTTTTTGTTGTCTGATTGCTGTGGTGAGGACTTCTAATATTATGTTGAATAGCAGTGGTGATAGTGGACATCCCTGTCGTGTTCCTGACTTTAGGGGGCAAGCTCTCAGTTTTTCCCCATTGAGAATAATATTCGCTGTGGGTTTTTCACAGATGGCTTTTATGATATTGAGATATGTACCCTCTATCCCTATACTCTGAAGAGTTTTGATCAAGAAAGGATGCTGTACTTTGTCAAATGCTTTTTCTGCATCTATTGATAGGATCATATGATTCTTGTTCTTTCTTTTGTTAATGTATTATATCACGTTGATTGATTTGTGGATGTTGAACTAAACTTGCAGCCCAGGGATAAATCCCACTTGGTCATGGTGAATAATCCTTTTAATGTACGGTTGGATCCTACTGGCTAGTATTTTGGTGAGAATTTTTGCATCCATGTTCATCAAGGATATTGGTCTGTAATTCTCCTTTTTGATGGGGTCTTTGTCTGGCTTTGGGATCAAGGTAATGGTGGCCTCATAAAACGAGTCTGGAAGTTTTTCTTCCATTTCTATTTTTTGGAACAGTTTCAGAAGAATAGGTATTAATTCTTCTTTAAATGTTTGGTAGAATTCCCCTGGGAATCCATCTGGCCCTGGGCTTTTGTTTTTGGGAGATTTTTGATGACTGCTTCAATTTCCTTAGTGGTTATGGGTCTGTTCAGGTTTTCTATTTCTTCCTGGTTCAGTTTTGGTAGTTGATACATCTCTAGGAATGCATCCATTTCTTCCAGGTTATCGAATTTGCTGGCATAGAGTTGCTCATAATATGTTCTTATAATTGTTTGTATTTCTTTGGTGTTGGTTGTGATCTCTCCTCTTTCATTCATGATTTTGTTGATTTGGGTCATTTCTCTTTTCTTTTTGATAAGTCTGGCCAGGGGTCTATCAATCTTGTTAATTCTTTCAAAGAACCAGCTCCTAGTTTCGTTGATCTGTTCTACTGTTCTTTTGGTTTCTATTTCATTGATTTCTGCTCTGATCTTTATTATTTCTCTTCTCCTGCTGCATTTAGGCTTTATTTGCTGTTCTTTCTCCAGCTCCTTTAGGTGTAGGGTTAGGTTGTGTACTTGAGACCTTTCTTGTTTCTTGAGAAAGGCTTGTATTGCTATATACTTTCCTCTTAGGATTGCCTTTGCTGCATCCCAAAGATTTTGAATAGTTGTGTTTTCATTTTCATTGGTTTCCATGAATTTTTTAAATTCTTCTTTAATTTCCTGGTTGACCCATTCATTCTTTAGTAGGATGGTCTTTAGCCTCCATGTATTTGAGTTCTTTCTGACTTTCTTCTTGTGATTGAGTTCTAGTTTCAAAGCATTGTGGTCTGAAAATAGGCAGGGAATGATCCCAATCTTTTGGTACTGGTTAAGACCTGATTTATGACCTAGGATGTGATCGATTCTGGAGAATGTTCCATGGGCACTAGAGAAGAATGTGTATTCTGTTGCTTTGGGATGGAATGTTCTGAATATTTCTGTGAAGTCCATTTGGTCCAGTGTGTCATTTAAAGTCTTTATTTCCTTGTTGATCTTTTGCTTAGATGATCTGCCATTTCAGTGAGGGGGGTGTTAAAGTCCCCCACTATTATTGTATTGTTGTCAATGTGTTCCTTTGCTTTTGTTATTAATTGGCATATATAATTGGCTGCTCCCATGTTAGGGGCATAGATATTTACAATTGTTAGATCCTCTTGTTGGATAGACCCTTTAAGTAGGATATAGTGTCCTTCCTCATCTCTTATTACAGTCTTTGGTTTAAAATCTAATTTGTCTGATATAAGGATTTCCACCCCAGCTTTCTTTTGGTGTCCATTAGCATGGTAAATGTTTTCCACCCCCTCACTTTCAATCTGGGGGTGTCTTTGGGTCTAAAATGAGTCTCTTACAGACAGCATATTGATGGGTCTTGTTTTTTAATCCAATCTGATAGCCTGTGTCTTTTGATTGGGGCATTTAGCCCATTTACATTCAGGGTAACTATTGAAAGATAGGAATTTAGTGCCATTGTATTGCCTGTAAGGTGACTGTTACCGTATATTGTCTGTGTTCCTTTCTGGTCTATGTTGCTTTTAGGCTCTCTCTTTGCTTAGAGGACCCCTTTCAATATTTCTTGTAGGGCTGGTTTCGTGTTTGCAAATTCCTTTAGTTTTTGTTTGTCCTAGAAGCTTTTTTTCTCTCCTTCTTTTTTCAATGACAGCCTAGCTGGATATAGTATTCTTGGCTGCATATTTTTCTCATTTAGTGCTCTGAATATATCATGTTAGTCCTTTCTCTAATAACTTTCATGCTTTCTTCAAGCCCAGCTAGTATCTTTAAAGTGATGATTCTGAACTCTAGATCCGACATCGTACTAATGTCTGTATTGGGTAGGTCCCTGACAGTCGGTATTACCTCTTGTTCTTTTTTTTGAGGTGATTTTTTCCGTCTTGTCATTTTGTCCAGAGGAGAATAGATGAATGAGAGAAAAAACTGCTAACAGGGTAACAACATCCCCAGAAAATATATTGTAAACAAATCAGAAAAGACCTGAAGCCAGGGGAAAGGAAAAGGAAAGAAAGAAAAAAGAAAAAAAAAGAAAAAGAAAAAGAAAAAGATAAAAACAAACAAAAACAGAACAAAACAAAAAAAAACAGAATATGATTAAATATGATCAGGCTGGTGCATAGATCAGTGCCACACACTAGATTTTGGGTGTATTTTGGTCTGTTCGAAGAAAGTGCCTCCCAAAATTTTAAAGAAAGAAAAACTTATATATCTACAAAAATAAGGGTTGATATGATGAAGGGATGGAATATGACTGTAAAGATGAAAATTATAAAAAATCTTATAAAAGGAATTGATAAGAAGTTGTTTGAAAAAAGAAAGAAGAGGATTTAAAAAAAAAGAAAAAAAAAGAGAGAGAATGTGATCAGGCAGGAGAGTAGAACAAAACCATACACTAGAGATTTAGGGTATTTTTTGATTCTGTTAGAAGAAACTATCTCAAAATTTTAAAGAGAGAACAACATATATATATATATATATATACATATATATATATATATATGCCAAAAATACGGGTAACTACTCTGAAGGGATAAAATATGACTCTAAAAATGAAAAATAAAAATGTTTTTTAAAAAAGGGATTGATAAGATGTTGGTTGAAAAAGGGAAAAAGAAAAATTAAAAAAAAAAGACAGTTAAAAAAAATTAACTTTGAAAGACTACAGAATCATGGTAAAAAAAGCAATGGATTCTATGTGCATTATTCCCCTAGCTCTGGAGTTCTGCCATTCTCATTGATCGGTAAACTTGGTCTTGGCTGGCTGTTCTCGCTGATCTTCTGGGGGAGGGGCCTGTTGCCGTGGTTCCCAAATGTCTCTGCCGGAGGCAGAATTGCCCTGCCCTTGCCCGGTAGGGGCTAAGTAATCTGCTCGGGTTTGCTCTCAGGAGCTTTTGTTCCCTGCGAGCTTTCCGTACAGCTTTGGAGGAGGAGAGTGAAAATGGCGGCCTCCCAATCTCCGCCCCGGAGGAGCCGAGAACTCGGGGCCCCGCTCCTCAGTGAGCCCCCAGAGAAAAACCGCCAGTCACTCCCGTCTCCCCGGTCTCCGGCCGCACTCCGTGCTCACCCGGCCTGTGACCGAGCGTTTCTATCTCTGGCACCCGATCCCGTGTGGAGTCTCCAAACCCAGCAGATCCATGCGGTGCGCACCTGGCGGAAGGTGAGTCTCCCCGGATCTGCCGCTTGTTGGGTCCCTGCTGGAGGAGCAGTGGCCTGATGGTGCCACGGATCACGGTTTATGGCAACCCCGAGATGAGAGCCCGCGCCTGGGCTCCGCCTCTGCAGCCGGCTTCCCCGCTCAGATACCTGGGAGCTCTGCCGCACTCAGGCACCCCCGGTCTTTCTGTGACCCCGAGGGTCCTGAGACCACACTGTCCCGGAGGATTCCACCCCCCGCTTAGCCACCAGAGTGACGTCCCCTAGCGGAGCAGACTTTTAAAAGTTCCGATTTTGTGCTCCGCGGCTCTATCACTTGCCAGATGCGGCCGATGGAGGCCCCCTCCCCTGCCGTCTATCCTCCCGAGTATCACCTCAGATTCACTTCTCCACACGTCCTACCTTCCAGAAAGTGGTCACTTTTCCGTTCAGAGAGTTGTTGCTATTCTTTTCTTCGATCTCCTGTTGAGTTTGTAGGTGTTCAGAATGGTTTGATCCCTATCTAGCTGAATTCCTGGGACCAAACGAAATCCAGGTCTCCTACTCCTCTGCCATCTTGCTCCTCCCCCCTTGCTAACCTTACTTATTTAAAGAATAATTGTTGCTCCTAGCAGCATGTCAGTGCCTTTGGGTGTAGCCCAAAGCAGCCAAAGGTAAAGAATATTTTCCTACATATACATTCTTTCACCTTTAAACCTGTTGTAGTATCGTTCAGTTTCTCTTCTGTTTCTTCCTATGGGTCTAATTGTGGCAGTCTTAGCTGCTACTCAGCCTACCCCAATTTGCAATAAAAGTCAAGTGAGATAACATGACATGTATCCAATTTCACTCTAATATGTAGAGTCATGTACACAGGGCTTGGGATAAACTAGTCTGTCCCCAAGTTACTATGCTCTACTGGGGGAAATCATGTAGCAGGTTGAACAGACCCTTCAGTCTCAGCCGGACTCTCAGGGCTGCCTGGAGTCATGCCCCACACAGCTAGTCAGCAGTGCTCCCTTTTGTCTCAGTAACTATTCCAAATGTTCACCGCTTTCTTCATATCCTTTCCTCTGCCCTGTCTTCTCTTGTTCTCAGCATATGGACCTTGCCTTCTCATTCTTTCAGAAAAAAACAAATAACTCACCCCCACAACGCAAAACCACCCATAAAATGTATTTCCATCAGGACCCCCGGTTTCAGTCTTTCCTGTTTTCATGAAAGACTGTCTGTCTCACTGGGAAAGTCTGATTCATCTACCCGACCATCTGCACTGGAGTCTGTCTTCTTCCTTGACAGAGACCTTGGGCCATCCGTCATGTACTTTATATTGTTTGCTCCCTTCAGCATATGAACATGCTCTTTATAATGATATCCTCTGGCCCCGTATCACCCTCTAGCTAGTGTTGTGTATCTCTTTTCATTTGCAGCCAAACTTCTTAAAGAGCCATTTACATTTCCCATTTCCCTTCCTCACTGGCCATTTACTGCTCAATGGACAGCAATTTGTCTTCTATCCCCAAGACAGCAATGAAATTATTTCCACCAGTTAACTTCATATTTTTAAATCTGATGGATATTTTCTTTTTCCTCTAATTATTTGACAGGGTTAACGATGTCTTTTTCAAACTCTCTTCTTTTACCTTTCATAACATTTTTCTCCTCTTGTTGTCCTATTATGTCTTTGGACACTCCTCTCAGTCTCCCTTATTGGCTCCTTTTCTTGCAATCCTTCTAAATGGCAGTGCTCACAAAGGTTTCTTCCCAAGTGTGGGTACATTTTTCCACACTGACTTCTACAGTCACTTAGATGTGGCTGACTCAAAACTTTAAATATACAGCTTATTCCTCTCTGCAGAGTTTCAGACTCACATTCATTTGATTTTCTCTTAGTCACCAGAATTCAGCATCTCCCAACTAGTCTCATTGTCCTTGTTCCTAAGCAGGCTGCTTCTGTATTTACCTTAAAGAATAGCACCCAGAGGCCCAGAAGGAAACCTGAGTCATCCCTGAATTTTCCTTCATAGCCAGTATCTTTGTATGCTTTATCTCCTAGACATAAATCTCTGTGTTCTCATTGTCACTGTTTTATTTCACCTAATTGCCTAGCTTTCTAGCTGGTCTTTTATTTTTTTAATTTTTTTCAAAGATTTTATTTATTTATTTGACAGAGAGAGACACAGCGAGAGTGGGAACACAAGCAGGGGGAGTGGGAGAGGGAGAAGCCGCCTTCCCGTGGAGCAGGGAGCCCGATGCGGGGCTCGATCCCAGGACTCTGGGATCATGACCTGAGCTGAAGGCAGATGTTTAATGACTGAGCCACCCAGGCACCCCTCTAGCTGGTCTTTTAAAAATTCAGTCTGACCCCAGAAAACCTAATACACTTACCTTTACTAGAATGATGCTTCTAAAATGTGGATCCATGTAAATTTTGCTAAAACTTATCTATAGAACAGAAGTAAGTCCAATAAATATTGTGACCTTTTTTTTTAAATGGATTTTAAAAGGTGACTCTAAAATAGATAAAGAATAGCAAAGAGCTAAGAACACCTAAAACATTTGTGAAGACGATTAGGATGGACACACTTGGTTTATTGGCACCAAGGTTTATTCTAAAGCCATAATTAAGGCACTGTGTTATTGCTTCATGGATAGACAATCAACAAGTGATACATAATAGAAAGCCTATGAAGAGACCCACTTACAAATGGAACTGTGATCTTTGACAGAATGAATTAGGGAAAATGGGAACTATCCCATATTTCAAGTATGAGGAATTGAAACAAAACAGGGATATATAGATTATTGAAGGGCTGGAGGGACAATGGTGTGGGCCACAGCAGTGCCATTAGCTTTGCAATTCACAGCTACAGCCATCCAGAGAGTCAATATTTGGCTGCTACTCAGAGGTCAGCAAACTTCAGGACACTCCTACTGAAGTCACAGTGTCCCCAAGACTGGTGACTAGCATAGGAATTCTGAGTCCATCTGGCTCCTGAAAACCCTCCTGTGGACCCACATCTGTATTTCCTTTGCCATTGTTGCTGGGAGTGAATTGTTTCTACCTCCCCACTGTCTTCCAAATTTGCATAAGTGCATTTCTCTGAGAGCATCTAAACCGCATCTCAAAGCTTGCTGGCAAAGAAGGTTGGAAAAGTCAATTCCTAGGTTTCTAGCCTTTGTGGTACTGGGGAGAGCAAGAATAGGAAATCAATAGGTGCCAAGGGCCACAGAAAACATCTAGCACAGGGAGCATTGATGATCAATGAAGAAAGGAAGAACTGTTCAATAAATAGTGCTAGGACAACTGGATATCCATTCAAAAAACTGAAATTGGATTCCTGCCTCTTGCTATACCCAAGAGTCAACTCAGAGAGAGAAGGACTTTGCAAAAAGAAAAACTTTAGGAAGAAAATATAGGAGGATATTTTTCTAGTTTTGGGGTAGGGAAGGTTTGTCAAACAAGATACAACAAGTTCTAACCATAAGAGAAATGATTAAGTCAACTATATTAATAACTTCTGTTTACCAAAAAACATCATAAAGAAAGCAAAAAGACAAAGTGGTTGAACATATTCATCTCACATATAAGCTACAGAAGTTTAATACCCAGAGTATATTAAAAAAAATCCAGGGACACCTGGGTGGTTCAGTCAGTTAAGTGTCTGCCTTTGGCTCAGGTCATGATCCCAGGGTCCTGGGATCGAGCCCCGCATCAGGCTCCCTGTTCAGCGAGGAGCCAGCTTCTCCTTCTGCCTCTCCCCCTGCTTGTGCGCACACTCTCTGTGTCAAATAACTGAATAAAATCTTAAAAAAACAAAATTCAGTCAATAAGAAAAACACATGCACACAAATAGAAAAATGGGCAAATGACATGTAAATATATGGCTAATGAGCATAAAAAGGTATTTAATCTCTTTAATAATCAGGGAAATAAAAGTTATGATTAAACTGAAATATTACACATATTATATTGGTAAATTAATAAGTAAATATCGAGTCATCCTGAATTCTCCTTCTTACCCACCACATCTTTGTATGTTTTATCTCCTAAATACAGCCTAATTGTTTTTTTTTTTTCATTTTTATTCCCATTGTTGCTGTGTTAAATCACAAAGTATTGGTGAGAATGTGGATCAGTAGGATTTCTTATATAATGGTCTTGAAGAAGTAAATTAGAAAATCACTTTGGAAAACAATTTGGGATCAGCTTGGGAATCTGAACATGGAAACACCATATAACTGAGCAACTTCATGCCTAGTATAGACTCCAGAGAAATTCTTGTATGTGTGCTCAGAAGGTAGGCTCCTAGGAAAGAGTTTGTAATTGCCAAGAGTTGGAATTGTTTAGAATACATTCTTAAAAGAATGGATGTATACATTGTGCTACATTTACATGATGGAATATTATATAGCGGTGAAAATGAAGGATCCATAGCTCTACTCAGTAACCTATAAATCTTAGAAATCTAATGTTGAATTTTAAAAAAAAGTCTTAAAGACCGTAATCAGTATGACACCATAAAGATAATGCTCAAACACAAAAATTAGTATGTTTAGATATGCATACACATTTAGTAAAGCTATTTTTAAAATGCAAGGTAAACATAGACACAGAATTCAGAATATCTTTGGCTTAGTGGGGAAGGGATGAGATGAGGTAGAAGGGAAATACTTATTCATAATGTATTCACGGGATAGTAGGTTCATGAGGATTTCCTGTCTTATGCTTTTCAACATAATAATAATAAATATTATGTTATTATGTTAATAAACTATATTGTATGTGTCAGAAATAACACTAAAAATTTAATGAAAAATAATCCATATTCTAAGATGTTGAGATTGTTTTAAGAGTAAGAGCTATCATTTTAAAATATTGCATTTTTGATGTTGAGTAAATAAATTATATTAAAAAAAACCTGTACTCTTTCGTATATCTCCATCACACAGATGACCACAGAATTGCTAAAAATATTAATTTTAGCTCCATGCCAGAATGGCTTACTGCCCACCAAAACTTAGAGTACAGAAAGCAAAGAACTCCCTGAGTTACTAAACTGGAGGAAATGTAACATACATTGAAAAGCACCTGGGGATTTTATGTGCTAACATCCAGCAGGGGAAATAAGCCTGTGAAAATGACAAAGTAGAGTCAGGATCAATCACTAAGGGTTTCAGTTTTTTTGTTTGTTTGTTTGTTTTTTTAATCTTATTGCATTTCACTATTGGAAGTAGTGGGGAAAAAAGCAAAAGGAAATAAAAGATGAAATTCCTCATTGTCTCTCTTTTTAATCCTCCATTATCTCCCTGTTTCTTTTTGGACAAGGTTCCAGTACCTTAGCTTTACACACAAGACTTCTCCTCTTAGGGGTTCTCATTTTTCTGCCTGTCCTGCTTCATCTCCTGTCACATTCCTGACCTCCTTCCGCTCATACCCTTCTGGTGAGCCAAATTCCACGTCCCATGGATCCCTGAGTAGTTCCTCCTGTTTTATGCTTCTGTGCCTTTGTCCAGGCTGTTTGCTCTTCCTGGAAATCCCATGCTCTCCTTCTTTCCCTCACTGACCTCTCACTAGGACGTCTCGACTGACCCTTTACTATGAGGCTCCCCTAGGCCCTTATGCGTAACTTCCTCACCATAGTTACCATGCTCCCATAAAAGTTCATTTTCCTGTCTTCCCTATTAGACCTTAAGCTCTTTGGGATCAAAGATTATATCTTTTTTTTTTTTTTTTTTTAAATTACATAGTGCTACCTGGTACTTAACCACAGTGCTTTATAGTCAGTGATGTTAACTGAATCAACGTGTGTGGGGAAAGTACTATTTTGGGCCTAAATTTCTTCACTGCATTGAGCTCTCCTCCACTGCTCTTCCTGAGGTCTGGAGGACTCCTTCCACTCATCTTACCTAGTTAACTCTTTACTCATTTTCTCAGGAATCTTTTATCTCCATAACTAGATGGTTTTCCTCCTCTATATGTGCCCTTCATAGGACCACTTATTACTCATTGCATTTGTACCTTTATATCAATTTGTATCATTCTTTGAATAATGTCTGCTTCTCCCACTATGCTGTAAACTCCATGAGTATAGGGACTCAGTCTGCTTTTGTTCATTATTGCACTTCTATATGGCATAGGGTAGACTTGCAATAAGTACTGACTGAATGAATGAACTATGAGCATGGTTGGAATTCAGGACACCAGGGTCATGTCTGCTGGACTGGTAGGCGACATATAGTCCACTCTGTTACCTGAGTGCATGCACAAGGGGGATGTGGCCTGTTCAAAGCAGGTTTCCTTGGGTACCTAGAGGAGAGGTGAAGATGGAGAATACAGCACCGTACTTGTTTCAGGTACTGCTCTCCCTTTCTGGTCCATGGACTTAGATCTGAGTCTAAAGGAGAGAAGATTTACAGGCAGAGGGTGAAGGACCCCTTCCCATGAGGGAAACTCAGGTGTATGAGATAGCCTGCTGCATGGCCTAGAGGACAAAGTTGCACATGTTCGAGGTGAGGAGGAAATTGTCTGGCTGCTACAGAGTCCATTGTGGTGCTTTGGGTGCAGGGCGCCTGAATTTGAGTATTCCCTCTTTGACAACGGGTACAGCATCAATGGCCAGACACTCCTTTCAGCTGGCTTTCTGGGGCAGCTATCCCCAATAAAGATGGCGGGGGTGGGGTGGGGTAAAAAAACACGTGTACTCCTATGACATAGCCTGAAGCAGAAATCAGTAACATTCCAGAACCTTACGAATGCTGCCTTTGCGTGTAGAGTATACAGCCGTGGAATTAAAAGGTTTTCAAATTTTAAAATTTTGGATCCCTTTAAGTCCACAGGTTGCTCGAGGCCTGGCAAAGTCAGGATATGTCATCGGAGTTCTCTGTGTTTCCAGGTAAGAACTAGGGTTTCTGAATTATTTGAAGTTTTACACTGGATGTAGTTTCTGGTCTCAATCTGTAGTGATGTGTCTTACTGGCCACTTTACATAGTTTATAGTCTGACTTGTAAAAAGAGCCCTTTAGTTTGACCATCTGGAAGTAGTACAAATTATTGATGTTAATTACTTCTCTTCCATATTCTATTTTTGTGATCCTCTCAGTTTTCAGCCTTTGGTGATACATATGACCATCATTAATATTTCATGTCACATAAGATGGCCTCTAGGTCTTCATTAAGTGAGCTTGTATTGCCAAATAAATAGTTAAATCTGGGAAAACAAAGGCTTTTATTGCCTCAGACTTTTTGTCTGAACTGGCTTATATTTTCCGTATTATCTTCACATTGAACCTCCTTTTATTCTTAAGCCTTCAATTACTCTGGAAGCAATCTTTATTATCTGTAAGATACTTGACAGGTACAGACTCCTTCACACGAGAACTTCAATTCAGTTACCAATGACAGTGCCTCCGTCCTGCAAACAGAGGCACTTCACTAGATTCAAGAGAGGAAACCTGAAATGTGTGTGTGTGTTGGGGGGGCAGGTACCACCCTGTACTTAAGGTGGCTTGGATATGTTTCTGGCTCTTCCACTGACTCTCTGGGCCTCAGAGTTTTCCTCCATACAATGAAGTTGATGAATATAATGTAATCAAGCAAAGAGAACAGCTCAGCACTCAGTAGTAGTAGGAAGATCAGGGCAGACATTGCAAAAACTCAACAAATACACACCAACACACCCCGACATATATGCAGACACCAAGTATGGGGAAGGCCTGATGTGAATCAGAAGGTGGTGAAGGACGATGTGGCCCAGACCTAGAGAATTTCTGCAGGGCTAAGTGGTCTTATGCTGTTGCCTTCTCCTTTAGCTTCTGTCTGCAGAAAAATACTATGTTTAACCTCATTCTTTATATCTCTTCTCTCTCTCCATCACTGACCTGCTTTCTTCCCTTGGCATCTCTTTAAGAGAATACTTTCCATTATAACCTAGACTTCTCTCTTCTCACATATTTGAACCAGCAGCCTCAAGTAGTTTGGGTAATGCTAGTCCTGGTTTAGTTCGAAGGGGTCCTTGTGACCTTAATTAACTCCATTTTCATTGTGTCAGGTCATCAAGCCCAGTGCCTACCTTCAGAAAATCCAGTCACAGTGAACTCTGACTTCTTGGTTCTTTCCTGAGTCCAGCAGTCTAGAATTTCAGGCACGTGAACATTAATGTTCACTAACACTCAGATTCATAAGCCTCATGGGGGACTCGAGCAATGAGTAGGAGATAGGTAGGTTTCCTCTTATTCTTGTTCTGTTCACCGCTCCAGCAGGGAAAACTACCAGCCTGCTGCGTCTTAGATTGGAGGACTTTCTTTAATAAGTGCGTTTGAAGATAAACATTAATTTTTTAGAGTTCACATTACCTAAACCCACACTGAAGAAGGGACAGTTCTCTTCTTACCAGCCCTGTTCTTACTCTGCCAAGTATTGGGTTATTGCATGCTTAGTCTTGGATCTGGAAGCACCAGCAAAGTCTCAGAGTTGATTTAGTTAAATTATTTTAATTTTAAGCATCTCTCTGATGGGATATATATTGGTACTTTATTTTTTTTTTTATCAGTTTCTTTTTTTTCCACTTTATCATCTAATATTTTTCTTTACAACAAATGGAAACATGATATAAATGTTTTGTTTTTTTTTTTTAACCAGCTTGGTTTTTCACATAGATAACATTCTGTTCCAACAATTTTCTGTGTAAGTTATGGTATTCCACTGATGGTGTTTTCTATATTTATTTATCACATTCTGGATTGTTGACCATTTAAATATTGGTACATTTTAAAATCTATCTTTGGATATGTAATTTTGATATCCACCAAGCAATATACTATGGTGTCATCACTTAGATGATTCATGTTATGTAATTCCTGTGTTTGACTTATGCTCACCAAACATTCTGAGCTGTCTCACATTATTGGCTTCAGCTGGCCCAGTGCCTCCACTTTTAAATGCAGACCTGGGATTCCTTCCCTTTCTTGGTCACCTCCAGAAAAGGGAAACCCATAAACAACTATAATATTTCAGGAAGTCTTGAATGCTGACCTATCTCATAGGACCCAGGATGAGAATTCAGTTTTCTTAGTATTCTTCAGTTTCCCATTCTAGAAACATGGCATATAAAAACACATCTCTGCAAACCCATAGGTGACAAACCAGTTGTATTAGTTTCCTAGGGCTGTTAGAACCAAGGACCACAGACTGGGTGGCTTAAAACAACAGACGACTGAGGGAGAATCTGTTCCATGCTTCTCTACCAGCATCTGGTGGTTGTTGGCAATCTTTGGCATTCTTGGCCTCCAGGTATATTATTCCACTCCCTACCTCTGTCTTCACATGCTATTCTCTTCTGTGTGTCTCTGTTCAAAATTCCCTCTTCTTATAAAGATCCCAGTCAAATCAGATTTAAGGTTCACCCTGACCTTGGGGCGCCTGGGTGGCTCAGTCGGTTGAGCATCTGCCTTTGGCTCAGGTCATGATCCTAGGGTTCTGGGATTGACTCCTGCATCGGGCTCCCTGCTCGATGGGAAGCCTGCTTCTCCCTCTGCCTGCCGCAGCCTCTCCCCCACTTCCCCTTTCCCTCTGACAAATAAAAATAAATAAAATCTTTAAAAAAAAAAAAAGATTCACCCTGATCCAGCATTACTTCATCTTACCTTGATAATATCTACGAAAATCCTATTTCCAAATAAAGGCACATTCACATGTTCTGGGTAGACACAAATTTTGGGGGGACAATATACAGCCCAGTATGCTAACCACCAAACTTTCATTTGGCTTCTCTTCTTGAGGGCTCCTCTTGAGGAGGATTTTATCTTTCCCAGTTTTTAATGGATAACTCCTATAAAAATTAGAAATAGATTTGGATGTAAGTCAAAACACAAAGAATAATTTTTTCTTATTCTCTTTCTGTCTCTCTCTTTTTTTTTTTTGGTACGTGACAGGAAGTGTGGAGACAGATGGTGCAGAGCAGGTACTGTGGTTCACGGTGCCAGGTGGGAGCTGGATGCTCCCTGTCTTCCTGCTCAGTCGCCCATAGCATGTGGATTTTGACCTTAGGCCTCTGCCTTTGGTCACAAGATGATGATGACTTTACATCACAGTTGAACAAAGGGTACCCGATGACTGCTTCTTTTTACAGAGCTTTCCTAGTAGTTCTATCCAGGGCGTTCCACTAAGATCTCATGGTTCAGAGCCAACTTATTTGCCAGGAAGGTGGGAAGAGCTTTTTTTTTCTTAAATTATTATTATTTTTTAACAGGACAAATTACTGCACTAGAACAAATGATGTTTCAGTTGGTAAGGAAGGAGGGAAAATAGATAATGCAAAAGTGAACTAGTAATGTCTACTGTATCTCCCAAAGTCTCTCAGAGCCAGGACTCTGGTCCTCAGTGAGGCAGGAGGGTTGTTAGGACTGGTCAGTGTCTGGATGTGTGCACAGACATGCACCCATGCAGTATAAACCCAAGACTGACTCCTTCCTGATCCTGGCCAGAAATGCTTTTACCTAGTACCAAACAACAGCTTCTTTTACAAGCTTCAGAAACTGTCACACTGTCACAGCTTCCTTATGAGGTTTGTGTTTTGTGGATATATAACACTGGCTCAAAACCACAGACCTAAATTACTGGTTGCGTAGTCTTCTAGTAAATGTGTGTTTTACAGGTGGTTGAGCCAGCCGCCTATTTTGGACATTTACATTCTGATGTATTTCTTATCAATTTTCTCTTATGTAATTTTCTAATTGGGTGACTTTCAAAGCTTCCTGTGGTCCTGTAGGACTCAATTACTGTGTAAAGCTGAGATGTTTAGAGGGGCTTGATTTTATTAGGACTGATGTAAGCCTGGGTGGGATGTATTGACTTGTTCTATGTGGGTGCAGTGCTGTTGTATGCTGTTGGCATGCTGTTTTAACAAGGAGGCAGGAAGCAATGGCAGAATATCAACTGATAGATGATGGGAGAGTAAAGGGGAGAGAATATTCAATAGCCTTCCTCTTCAGTTTTCCCTTTTTGTCTCCCCATATGCTTGGCTTTGGGCCGAGTTGCCCTTCCCCGTTATTACCATTTTACTTACCCCTAAAATGAGCCCAAAGGTCTTAGTGGGTAGTTAATTCTTTAAGACAGATTAAAAAAAAAAAATCCGTCTCAGCCACCAACTGCATTTCATCTCCTCCTCTCTTCAGCTCCTTTGATTCTGACACAACCAGCTGACCTCATGCTTCAGACTTGGGCTCTGGCATCCAACAGACGCTCGGCTTTTCTGTATCTCTTTTCCCTTTGTTCCCGGGCATGTCTGCTAGGGACTTCTAAGGCACGAAGAAACCCAACATTGCACCTTTTCCCAGCCCGCATGCAGCATACTAATGCTCGCTCCCCGGATGCTTGTAATTGCAGATATGGACTGTTTATGTCAGGGATGAAAGTGGGTGAACAGCTGCAGCTGCCAGGCAAAAGATAATGCAGAAATGAGAATGTCAGAGCCGCTTTCTTGGGCCTTAAATTAACTTTGCTTGTTTCTCTTCCCTCGCTCTCTTTCCCATTCAGTCTTCCCACCCTAGAGTTCCTGGCATCCTTCTCAAGACTTTCATCCCCTTTGCTGCATGAACTGAGTGGGCTGTTCTGGAAGGTCTGGCGGCCCCCACAGGAGGGGTGGGTAGAGTGACGGTGTGGTGGGGGCCTGGGAGCTAGAGGTCGGGCTAAGAAGGCAAAGCCACAGAGTACTGAGGGCAAGAGTTTGTCAGGGATCACAGCACCTCGCTACAAGCGCTGATTAGGACATGTCCGAGATTATAATTCAGTTCCCGGTTCTAATCCTTAGCCACCATGTTTTTTTTTGTTTTTTTTTTTTTTTTGTTTTAGCCACCATGTTAAAAGTATATACAGTGAGGCTAGTGATGTTATGCCTGCCTGGAATTTTAATACTGGCTAGTTGTACCTGCCCCCGGGGATTAAAATGAATGACGCATTGCACATGCAATGAGTCATTCTCCATCCTGCTCCTCTGCACAGTGGTAGCACAACTCATCTGTGCACCCCTGGCTTGCCGGTCTTTAATTCTTGCTTCGCCATTCCTCTCCCCCCTTATCTTGCAGGAGTTCAAGTGGCTATTTGTTCCTCTCTGTGCCTTGCAGCCCAGCACTGAGGTAATTCACCCTTCCTCTCCTTATTGACAGACACAGACATCACTCTGACAGTGAAGACAGATTAGCTAGCTGCCTTCTGCCCGAGCCTGACCTGGCTCCATGTGGGAGACCTGGCAGCAACCGCTTTGATAAGCTCCGTGGGCCCTGCGTCAGTGGACCATCCATTGGTGCTCCCAATATATGTGCTCTCCCCGTGATCTGGCCCTTTGACAACACCATTTGTTGTCATCGATTTCTTGATACTTGGAAGGCGGGTGGAATCCGCAGGCAGTTTCTTAAATCTTAGAGGAGGAAAGGCGGCATACTAACCCTGGTGGGACCTGACAGTCTTTTCTGGCTGGAAAGAGGCCCATCTAGGGTCCGAGTAAGCACACAATAGTCGGATCCATTTATTTCAGCAGGTATTTATGGAGAAGTTGCTTGGAGTGAGACATGATGCTAGGCAGGACAAGGCATCAAAAGATGAATGGGACCCAGACCTTTGCTCAAGGCCTAGCGAGGTTTGAAGTAAGACATGTTCACCAATAGCTCGCAAGTCTGATATACAGCAGCAATTCTATGGTCCCTTGGGCTTTGGGTAGGCTGACAGACGGTAGGTTTGTTCTGACTGGGATAAGATCTGGGAAGTTTTAGAAGGCAGTAAAATGGGGAGCAGGACCATGAAGAATGTGCATAGCAGGAGTGTATGTATGGGCATGTGGTAGGGAGGAGGGTGGATATGAGAAAGGGTATTACAAATGAGAAATGCAGAAATAAAAACTTTTTCTAGGATTGAATTCCACATATGTGTGTGTCTTAGCTTGAGCTCTCACAATAAAATACCATACGTGGGGGGCTTAAACAACAGAAATTTATTTTCTTACAGTTCTGGAAGCTGGAAGTTCAACATTAGGGTGCCAGCATTTGGGTTCTGGTTAAGTCTTTTTGGCTTGCAGTTGGTTGCCTACTTTCTGCTGTGTCCTTAACATGGCAGAGAGAGAGAGGAGGGGGAGAGAGAGAGAGCACGCAAGAGCGAGCACAAGAGCAGGGGCATGAGCGTGAGCTCTCTGGGGTCTCTTACAGGGGCACTAATCCCATCAGACTAGGGCCCCATCCTCATGACCTCATCTTACTCTTACTACTTCCCAAAGGATCCGTCTCCATATACCTTCATACTGGGGGTTAGGGCTTCAACATAGGGAATTTTGGAGGGATACAAACATCCGGTCCATAGCAGTATGGTTCAGAGATGCCAATTTCTTTATTTTTTAATATAACTTTTTCCAATGTCTTACATAAAATAACCTAGACTATCATGTAGTCAACATAACACTGTTCTTTACTGTACATTTCCGTCCTCCCATGCCTTCCTTAGCTTTTGTTTTTAGAAAGCACTGCTCTATTCCATGTGTTTTGGAGTTGCACAACAGTGATGGGGGGGCACTACTTTGCTCTCTCTGGTCAACGTCTCTGGGTCTCGGTTGCATCACTTGAAAAATGAGAGTGGCACTAGGTAACTCCATGGGCAATCTAATTCTTCTCTCTTCTGCCCTTTCCATCCATTCTTCCCTTCCTTTCTTCTCCCCTCCTTTCCTTTCTTTCTTGGAAAAAATATTTGTTGAACACTCACAAAAATTCACTGGGAATTTAAATAAAAAAAAATTCACTAGGTATCATGCGGTAGATAAAGTGAAAGTGCTGCCATGATCATCTTGTCCAACATGGTGCAGGTGAGCTTTTTGAAAGGACACATTGGTTGTGAGGCACCTTGTCTGACTGCCTCTACTTTGTATGCAGAGCTGGCCAAGGCCCTTTTCCTCCATTGTCCACACCTTCTATCCCTCAGTCTTCTTGTGCTGGTCCTCTAACTGGGCAGAAAGCTATTCTAGCTCATAAGGAAAAAGCCAAGAGAGCCTTCTTTCTGTACGTGTTGAGTTAATAGATTGGAAGACCCAGGATCTCTTCTGATGGTCTGCGTGTTCACTGAGTAAGAATACTCAATTTCTCCATCTGCAAACTGAGAAATTAACCTCCGTCTATTAATTATCCAATAGCAAGTTTATGCTGACAATGATAAAATATTAAGAAAACACAGCCTTTATGGGTCCAGTGGCACAAACGGGACACGGATACTAAGGATATACCTACTATGTGCCTGTGAGTGAGTTCTGTTGGAGTTAAAGCTACTAGTGGCTGGTGCCTTATTCCCCTTTCCCGTCCCATGATACTCACCTCCTAGACATAGGTGGGAGACCTTTAGGTTCCTGTACATGAGTTTTCTAGTTAGACAGAACTTGAGTTTCTGGCATCTTAGGACTTTTCTGAACTGTCAAGAGGTGATTGTGCTGATTACTACTGCTCTCCCTAAAATGGGTAGTTCTCAGTACATCGGTGTCATTTCTACTCATTTAGATAAACTGAACTCAATTAGCAGGAAGGCTTGAGAATTCCAAGAGATTTTCTTCCCATGTTTGGCAAACAAAGTGGAAGGGCAAATCCACACAACAGATCCATGATGGCACATCTATCAGGCTTTTTGTTCCTCACATTGCCCATCTGCTCTAAGTTGCCCCATGGGAGCAGACAGCCATTAGAGGCCTCTCTGTCCAGATCCTTCTCCCTGTGGAAGGATGACTCTAAACAGAGTTGGGTTTTACTGCCATCAGTTGCTGAAAACTCAAGATTACTGGAGGCTGTCTGTCACCTGCACCCAGGTCTCTTTTGGCACCAGTAGTCTTCCTGTTTTGGATCACTTCTCACTGCCCAAGGTTATTATGCCCTGGTTACTCATTATCCATAGTAGAGCTCTTTCCAGCTCACTTTACTTTGTATCCACTCTTTCATGGCTATTTTAAACACACAATTACTAGGCAAGAATAGGTGGCTTTGAGGGATGATGTTAACATCAACACCTGGTTCTCACAGTAGCATGACAGCGTCTACCTTGCAGAATTACAGGTTCGGTTTTGATAATATGGTTTCATCTGGTTTCTTTCAGGAATCATTTGAAATTTTGTATACCCATGCACATGCACACACACAATTTTTTTTCTCAGGAGACCACAGCAGTGACCATTTTTGTTTAACAAATTAGAAATGACGTCACATCTCAGTGCCTATATAAGCAGTGAGCAAAATCATCTACCAGGTAGTTTTTGCTTATACAGAATCTGATTATTATTTTTAATAACAATAATGATGATAATATCATTTATTGAGCATTTGTTATATGCTGGACAAGTGTAAGGTATTAACTCATTTAAAGACACTAAATAAAGCTGAAAAAATATGTAGGCAAACACTGTGTGTCCACTGATTCAGATGATCATCAACACTATACTTCCTTGGAAATTAATCTTTCTTAGGTTGTTCAGGATAAATTCTTTTTCTCTCTCCTTTTGTCCCCCACAGGACCTAGAAGTAGGCTGAGCAGAAAGGGCTTCCCTGAGAAGTCAGCACAGCACGTGGTCCTCTCCCTCTCTGGGAGGAGCCAGGGGATCTTTGTTCTTCTCCCATCCCTCATCACTGGGGCAAACTGACATGTGTGTCTCCTCTCCTTAGTACCCCTTTATCTTCCCAAAATCTAGCACACTGCAAAGTGCAGTACAAGTTTAGTGTTGGAATTTGGCAAATTTGGTAGAGCCCTCTGCTTATGCACCCTTGGTGTCCTTGCTACTATCCTTGGGGTTTTTAACCCAGATAGATGATGTGGAAGGCATAAACACCTGAGTCAACCCACATAGGAGTTAGTGTGTGGACAGTCCTTCCCCAAAACTCCAATATTCTCCACCTGTGCTTTCCTCCTCTTCTACTTACTAGGATGCTTGTGGCTCCTACAGGGTTGAGATTAGGGAAAGTGTGGGAAGTAGGAGGTAGGTATATATATTCTTGCTGACTGACATTGGCACAGTGTGGGGCACATCTGTGGAGTTTTGGGAGGCCTCCCCCACTCTGTCACTGAGAGATGCTGTCCTCGCATTTCACTTTGGTATTGGCAAATGAATTCTTCAGGTAAGTTACTTCTCATTCCTTCCTCAACCACAAGGCATGCAGTAACATGCTTTCAGCTTTTCCTTACTGGGATTACTTTACCTCTACAAGTGGCCTCTGGAACAAGATTTAAGACAACCTCAAGCCTGCCCTTCCTGTGCATGGACTACTTCTGGTCCAGAAAAATCTTGTCCAATAAATTCTTTGTTCATGAAGGTCTGGGAAGGGCCTCCTTGTCATCAGCTTGCTGAGTGGCTGGCTACCCACAGTAATCCCCCTTTAGCTTTCTCAGGAGTGATTGAGACATCAGGCCCCTTTGCTCCTAAGCCCTTTAAGACATGGATTCAGTTTCATGCTAGGGGAGGGCATCTTTAAAGACCTTTTCACTGTTTTGAGCAAGAAAAATGTGTCTCCTACTCCTACATCTCCCCTACCTCTCCTCAAAATTCCCTTCCATTATTTCCACTCTTTCTCAGCCTTTCCAAATTCTTTTAAGGATTAGAAGTAGATGTTCATCTAAATATCCCAAAACTGGTTCTCAGCCACCTACTTAGAAAGCTTTGCTTTTGCTTTTTTATGGCTCATTTTGTAGGTGGGGTCGATCCCACATCTAAGGGCCCCAATCAAAACTGTACTGCAATAGTTCCATTTGAACATTTTGGTTCATCTCCAACTAAACAGAATATTGGCAAAAGTTCTGGCTCATCAATTCATAGGTGCATTCATGTAAATAGCTAACACATACAGTAGAAGATGCTCAGCATAATTATATAATCTTGGAAATGTGATTAGAGCAATTAGATATCATGCTTATTTATCATATTGGTGACATGTAAATGATTGATAGCAGCCAGTGTTAGTGGCATCTAGGAATATGATACATTGTTGGTAGAGTATGCATTGGTATAGTCTTTTCTGGAGAGCAATCTGTCAGTCTCCATTAAGATAAGAAAAGTGCATGTTCTTTGAGCCATCACTTATATACCTCACTTTGTACCCTGTACATACAAAGACAGGCTAAAAGACATTCGTTGGACCATTAATCAGAAGAATAAAACGTAGAAACAATGCATCAATGGCAGAATAGGTAAATTAGCAATTTCCAAACCCCCCTTGAAGTTATTAGTGTAATAATAGTGGAAGTCATGTGCATCACGTCTATGTTACATCTTTTAAAAAGTAGATGTACCTTCTCTATGCTCTTCTCCTGACTGGATGCAGATAAATAGTAAGACCCTCAGAGATGTCCAGCCACCAGATGGAAGGAGCTTGTTTCCTGAATGGAGGAAAGCTACCTGTCAGCCTGCAGTACTTTCAATGGGCTGGTAGGTGAATAAGACACAAACTTTTATTGTACTAAGCCATTGATATTTTGCGATTTATTTGTTAAAGTAGCTACTGTTACCCTAATTAAAAAGATACATAACAGTTAAAAAAAAGGGAATAGATTACTATGTAGATTACTATGTCTTGATTGAATTTTATTTCAAAGACATATGTGAAGAAAGCATATGATAGTATGTATATTAAATAATACATTGCCTAATACATGTATAAATGCATAAAAAAAGTTCTGGAAGGTAAACACCAAACTAATAATAATGGATTCCTCCAAAGAGGGGAGTAGGATCAAGTATTGTGGTAACTGGGGACTTTTGCTTTGTATTATTGAAATTTTTATGAGGAGAATGTTTCTTGAATTTCTTGTATAATTAAAAATTATAAAAGAAATTGGATTGGCTCCCTGGGCAATTGCTTGGCTTGAACTGCTCCTCTTTGTTTCTGTTCTCGTTTATGTGAGGGAAATAGATAAAAACTTTTCATCCTGCCCTGTTCACCGATATCCCATAATCATTAGAGATTATTGGGAATAATTCCCAAATTAGGGTTTTTTGGCACAGTTATGAGGAAATTTATCAAAACTTTAAAAAACCCACAGAATACTCTAAAAGAACTTAGAAGAAAAAGGCTAACAAATCAGCTATGAGAACAAAAATTATAGGTAAATTTAGGAATATTTTGGTGGGACTGTTGATGGAGCACTAGTGAATTCATAAGTATGTCTTTTAAAGAAAACTAGATTCACTCAACTGTCTCCTTTGATAATTACAAAAGTGATCATGTGACATCACCTTTCAGCAAGCTATGATGACCTAACTCCTCATTTAGAATTCAATATGATAAAAGTATGGTAATAACAAGAGCACATTTCCTGCTGTTGGCATCCAACGAGTCCTTTGGGTGTGTCTTCTAAGAGAGTAAGGGTATCTATCTCAAGTGTCCAGCCACGAGTGACCCAGAAAACAGCAGTAACAAAGTGCCTTCTCTCCTACTCCACCCCTCAGCTTTTTATGCATTGCTTCCTTCAGGCCCGCCCTCTCAGGCTGGATCCTTGACACATTTACACAACTGTAATTGGTGCCTCTTTGGCTACTCCTTCTGTTACCAAGGCAACTGCCTGTCCTTAGGCCCTTTGGAAGAAAACACCATCAGAGACTCTTAGAGGCTCTGTGGCTTGGAATAACCTGATCATTCTCCCCCAAGCACCTTCATGAGGTTTCGTCTTCAGATCCATGCCTTAGACACTGCACGCCAGGTCCCAAGAGTGAGGGAAGCTGTATAGGTTTCTCCCCCTTTTCACTTCACTTTCCTAAACTGGATTGGATTTGACTTCATACTGCCCATTTCTTTTCCCATTCAGGGTTTCATTCTGGAATTCCTGCCCCAGCATTTAGTAATATTCAGATAGAAAAGACACAGCAATATCTAGCTCTGGGAGTTTTTGTGAGAAGTGGAATGTGTATCGATGTGCTTAGCAGGAACACCATAATGTTACTTTCTTTCCCTCAGTTTCTCATTTCTTATATTCTGCAGGTGTTTATCCGTGTTACAAAATACCAGCCAGGTGGGATTTTAAGTGGGGAGTTTTAGAATGAATGCCAGGAGCTGTGCTTCATGGGAGATGGATGGAAATGGCTCAGTCTGGGAATGATGAGGTTGGTGAGGGTGTAGGGGCTCAAGGGGGAGTCAGGAGTTGGGGAAACCAGGAAAAGACAAATGCTGACTGTGGAAGCTCACTATGCCAAGGACCTTCTCCCATCAAGAATTACAGCCTGGCAGTAAACTTAGCTTCCATTTGATTCTAGTACATTAAAGCTAAAAATCAGGGCAAAAGAAGAGCAGCAGAAAGTCTTACTCCTACCCCACTGCGTATATGATTGCTTTCTAGTGCGAAGAGGGATGGTGAACAGAGCAACCAGAGTGATGGAGGGCCGAGCGTCAATGAGAAGATGGATGGCTGTATTTCTGTAAGTCATACTCTCAGTTGGGGAGGTGTCTTTGCTCCACTCAGCAGGACTCTGCTGACCTCATTCTCATTCTGCCAACAATTTGCTCATTCTTGCTATCTCCAGTCTGAGGCTCACACGGATCCGATATGGGGCCAGCACATAGGCTCCTCCATTTCCTTTCTCCTGCATCCTCCTCCTGCTGTGGAGAGGCAGTCTTTTGTCTCATACCCACCTGCTCCTTTCCTTCTCCTAGTACAAACTCTGCCTCCCTTCTCCCATATATGAACCTCCTTGCTTTCCAGAGCCATTTCTGAACCATAGATGATCCTTACGCTTTGAATGCTTCCAGTGATGACACTGTCGTCTCCCACTGCCTCTGCTTGTTTCCTTTTCCTTAGTAATTTTAATGCTTTGTGCAATTCTTTCTCTTCTGCCATCTTGGGATTCAAGTTAATGACCCTTAATCTCATCCTCCTTGATTCAGTTGAATACTAATTTTGTCCCTATCTCCATCTGTCCAAGTTTTATCTGCTCCAGGGTCAACTCAAAAACTCTCTCTTCACAGCCTTTCCTGATTCTTGCAGCAAGAACTACTAGTTAGCAAATTTCTCATAATTATTTGTATAATTATGCATTTTTTAAAATTTTTGATCTCAAATAATAAAGGTTTCCCTTTTTAAAAATATGATATTTAAGGACAAGAACTGTGTTTTACTCATATTTGTATTTCTACCAACCCTATTCCAGAACCTCATTTTACACTTGGCATGCAGAGTGCACTTAATGTTAATTTGAAGACAATGATGACATTTGCTTCCTTATCTTTTCCTATTACAGTTGCCATAAACTATAAGCCTTAAACCGCAAGAATTCCAGGAACTCCCTGGATCACTTGATCACTCCTATAATGCTGTTTTTAATTATTCAATAATATTTTAAAGTATATCTTGTATGTTGAGCCCTGTCCTAAATTGTGGTGAATGAGTATTCTAACTGGCCAAGAATGAAGTCACTTGCCCATCCCTCGGCTAGGTAAGGGAGGACCCATCAGCCCACTTGAACCATGTCGCCTGACCAGGCTTGTAAATTAGGGGAAGTGTTGTCCCTAAAGAAAGATCTTGTGTCCACCACATTTCCCACTTAACTTTTTCCTTGTCTTCAGACCTGTCCCTTTTAATCCATCCTGTAGCCCTCCTCTAGAGTAGGCTAAGTAGCAATTCTGAACAAGTCCTATTTTGTTCAAAATCCTTCAGTAGCTTTCTGCGTGAAGTTCAAGTACCCACTTTAGCATATATGGCTTTCCTGGGCTTCCTGTTTCTGAAGCATCATCTTCTTTCACTAAGCCACATGTATGCCCACCCTTTAATCATGCCAGCCTTCTTTTAGTTCTTAAACCTGGCATGCTATCTTGAGCATCTGTGATTTCTTCACTTCTTATTTTTTTCTTTCTAAAATGGTTTTCTTTTCTTTTTTTTTTCCTTTTTTTTTTTTATTTTAACCTAGTATATTAGCCAGCTCAGGCTGCCATAACCAAATACCATAGACTGGGCGGCTTAAACAACAGACATTTATTTCTCACAGTTCTGGAGGTTGAGCAGTCCAAGATCAAGGTGCTGACAGATTCAGTTCTTGATGAGAACTCTCTTCCTGGCTTGCAGACAGCTGCCATTTCCCTTTGTGCTCACATGACCTCTTCTCTGTGTGCACTTGGAGAGGGGAAGAGAGCGAGAGAGCGAGAGCAAGAGAGCGAGAGAGCGAGAGCGAGTGAGCATGAGTGAGCTCTGGTCTCTTCCTCTTCTTCTAAGGACACTGATCCCCCCGCATTATAGGGGCTCCACCCTCACGACCGTATCTAAACCTAATCACCTCCCCCCTCCTAATACCATCACAGTGAGGGTTAGGGCTTCAACATAGGAATTGGGAGGGGGGCGGCAAACATTCGGTCCATAACAACTAGTAAACTTCTCACTCTTAAACTCAGTTTAAGGGTCATATATCTTGGCAGTCCCTCTTGACTTCCCTATTTAAATATCTCCTCTCTGTTCTTAGATCATTACATGGTTTGCTCTGTCATAGCACTTCTCACACCCTCTGTAATAGAGAGCTTACACATCTACTTTCATTTTACTGTGGGTCCTTTTGTCTTATTCAGTTTTTATATCCACAGCACAGACTGGAGCCTGGCTTCTGTTAAGAACTTGGTAGCTTTAAAGGATTTAACTCTCAATATTTTTTAGGCCCCTCCATTAAATCCAGAAAAAATAATTGCTTCATTTATTTATCTTCCTCACTTTCAGAAGTGTTTACATTGGGCAGATGTATTATTTGATTCTGGAATTTTGTGGAACTTCCAGTTTCTGTTTGGATGAATATTCTGCTGCGAGTTGGATGATGATTAGTAGTTGCTGCTGGGCTGAAGCACTTATAAAATGGAATGATATTCATGATTCATTTGCTCCTCTGTCTAGCACGCTGTGTTGTGAAGTGCCATGGGTAGGGGCCACATCCTATTCATGGTTGCCCAGCCCATACCTGGCACACAAAAAGTATGCAGTGGATGTTGATTGAATGAATACAAATACCTATCCTGTTTTTCCAGCTAACCTCTCATCTCCTTGTAAAAGTATTGAAGTCAGCTCTCCTGTTTTCCACAGTCTTTAGATCCCACCTCTCTGTATCTTTAAAGAGCTGCTGTTTTTATAGTTATCCCCATCTTCTCTAACCGGGAACTCTAGACACTGGGAGGACGATATGCTCTGTGCTTATGATGCTCCACCAGTGATGGGGTTCAACTGCAGGGCAGGGGCGGCCAAATGAGAGGAGGTACCAGGAATCCCATGTGGCAAATTCCTGTCCTCTTCATGTTAGGTTGTGTAAGTGAAGCCCCAGTGTAGTACACTTGAGGATGTGGTACAGGAGGCTCTTAAAGTCAGGATAGGATAGAGGCTGTGGGCACCAGGGTCTTTTTGAGAAAGGCTTTGTGGCTATCCCTTGCTCTATTGTTAAGGGTTAGGAGATAACGTGAATAAATGAAGGGGCGCTGGAACAAAAATCAAAAGGTCAGAGTCTTAGCATCAGGTTTTTTTTTTTTCCTGCCTACATGCCAAATGCTGAGCAAGTGCTAAGTCCCGTGAGCCTTGGTTTCTGTATCTCTGGTGTGGGATAATCATACTTGGCCTCCTTACCTCACAGAAGTGATTCCAGGCTCAATGAGATAAGGGCTATCAAACCAACTGCAAGTCGTGAATAGATTTATCAACGGTAGGGGTTATTATCACGATTACTTTACAGAGAGGTGATATCCTCACGTAATTCCCAGATACACAGAGGTGACTAGACTGCCTACTTTGCTAGATCCTGTTATGACCGGTTTAACTCTTCTCTTTGGAGAATGGATTTCATCTCCCTCAACAGTCCCAGAGAAGAATTAACATGTGTGCTGTGCCAAGTGGGACTAACCCTGGTTATGGGGATTTTACTCCTTGTTGAGAAGTCAGACAGGAGAGTGGAGGAAGTATGAGAGGAGCCTGCAGACCAGCAGCCTCTCACAGCTCCATTTCACTTGGCACTATTTTTGGACAAGCCCCTCTATGTTAGAAAGTCACAGTTTTCCTCTGAAACCCACCATCTCAAGCTTCTCCTCTCAGAACAGTCATCACGTCCATCCCTTAAGATTTATTGAGTACATGATTTTGCCAAAGAGTAGAGAAATACAATGGGGAACAAACAGATGGGTTTACAGAGTTTATGTTCTAGTGGAGAAAATGAACAAAAAACAATTATAGGTATTGGGGAAATATAATTAAAAAACAAAATCTTCTTCCAACCTAGAAAACCTTCCCGCAAAGGTAGTAGAGACAGAAAATAGTTTTATTATTGAATAAATATTAAACCAGAATGAGACATGCACCACAGGCAATCCCCTAGGAGACTGTAAAGACAGAAAGAAATCTCACCCTTTCAGTAGCCAAGGGGACACAACCCATTCATACGTGTTTTCAAGATAATAACTAATCCTCAAGTAAGAGGGCTTGACAGCACCATTTGTCATACATATTCGTCTTAACTGTACGTGGTAATTAGGGTGACCATCTGTGTTAGCCTATCGGCTTTATCCAGAAGAAAAATTTCTTATTCCTTTATGACATGGGGTGATTTTGCAACGTGGAGCAAAGTGCCCACCAACATTAGGCTCCTACCCTCCCATAAAAACTAGGAGATAGGGGTGCTGTCTCCCTTGATGTTTGTATTTCAAAGAGGTAGCTCTCAGGTGTTTGAGAAAGAAATTTTTAGGTTATCGAGACGCACCTGACGCGGGGCTGGATCCCAGGCCCGGATATCATAACCTGAGCTGAAAGCAGACAACTGACTGAGCCACCTAGGTGCCCCATGGCCCTTTTAGTTTTCAAAAGGTTTTATATACATTGCACAGAGAGGAGAAAGTGCTTACAAGTTGTCTAAAGTGAATGGTCCAAGAAGAAGGAAGAGAGGGAACTCTCTGCCCTTATTTTCAACAGGGAGAATTAAGCCTCTTATTTCGAATTTTTTATTTGTCCCTACACAGGGAACTAATGAAAGAATTCCAAAGGTAGACAAATGTTCAACTCAGAAAGACTGCACTTGGGGTTTACTTTTTTTTTTTTTTTTACTGATTTGTGAGTGCTCACTCGAATTGAGGTTAATATTTATCCGTCGTAACCTGCACATATATTTTTATAGTATTTCTTTTGTCTTATAAGTTCATGGTATATTTTACTGCATAAAAACACTAAGACTCCCTACCCCCAAAAGCTGGGCGAGAAGCTTCAGTGAGATTCCGTTTACTGAAAGGGTTGAAACTTCATTCTGTAAGCAAATAAGGGCCAGAAACCAGAGGGTATCCCTCAAACTGGAGCTTGTCCTGACTTTGGGCTTAGGGATTGTTGAAACAGCTGACAGTGATCATAATCATGTTTTAACTTGATAATGTTTCAGCATTTTAATCTCAGCACTTTGAGAGTCCTGGGACAAAGTAGGTTCTCAGTAAACCTTGGTTGATTTGATGGATAGCTGAATTGTCTAAAGACAGAACACCTAGGGAGGGATGAGTGTCATCAGGGTCAGCCGACGCCTCTGCAGATTCCCCCAGATAATTAGCTCACGAATACTGATGCATTTTCCTCTCCTCTGCCAGCCCTCGTGGGAATATCTGAAGAGCACTTGTAACATAGACTTAAGGTTAATGAGCATAAAGCCATATTAATTAAGCTGGCTAAGCTTCCTTCCTATATTCTGCCAAATTCTAGAACTTCTGCTGGATACATCTAGTCTACAGTGGCTGAATATGAGAGGGCCCTTTCTACTCTACCTCCCCCAACAAAAGGCATGCCTTCCTGATACTTGGGTTTGATTCCCCAAATCTCTGAGGTCAATCAGTTTTGTTGACAGTAGGTAGATATACACTGCTACCCTACTGGGGTTTTCAGTGGTAGATGGCTTGCTTCTTTCTGTTCGTGATCACCATCATCTTTCTCACTTTCTCCTAGATACTTTTTCTCTGCTGCTTAGGGTCCATTCTGGCCCTCTCTGTGACCGCCTTCTACCCCCAGGAGCCTCTGGGGGTTTCTCTCTCTCATCACTTCTCTGAACACCAACCTCCGTTATATGCCACACTCTATTGCAGCCGTGTATGCAAGACATGCATTTTACTGTGTACATGTATTTAAGATAATAGAGGTCATCACTGATGTAGAATATGACACTGCAAGTCGGCAGTGTCCTGCTTCCTCAAAGAATCCTCAGATATGTAATTGTGTTTTTCTGGATTCAGCCATAATTAATCATATTAGCGATCACGAAAAAGGAAGATCATTTTTCACTTTTGGGAGGCACGGAGCCTTTTGAACCCTTGAGAAAGAAGAATTCCCCAGAAGATAAGAGGAGCACCATTTAATACAAGGAAACTGCAATTCATATAAAGCTACCCTAGGAGTTTATGAAGACTTAGGCAGTGGCCAAGCTTTAAACATTTAAACATTTAGTTAGCTAGCTATTTGGCATTATGCCACTTAAACATACAGATGATTGATTTCATTTTTAAATCACTTGACCACATCATCCTGATGTTTTGGCATTTTGCCCACAGCCTCAGCGTGCAGTGCTTTCAAAGAGAGCTCTTTACTGCCGTCTCATGGTGAACAAATGAATGGCTGTGGCTGGGAGTTAGGAGACAATGCTGGCTCTCCCACTCCGCAGGTAAGTGTGGGTGAATTCCACAATCTCTCGGGTGAGTTAATTTGTGTGGGCCTCAGTTTCCTCTTTTGAAAATTGCAAAAGCCTGCAAATATGGAGCTGACTGGCAAGGAAAATCCTCAGGACTCTGTGAATAACTTAACATAAAGCCATACATTTGGCCTCTGTGCTATTTTCATTTTGACTTCTAATGTACTCCCTGCCTCACAGGTTCAAGTGGTCGACAAGAAGTTCCATGTCATCCCTATGAATGCAGACACCTTTATATTCTCCTTGTCCCAGGGCTTAGGTGTCCCTTCTTTTTGGGAATCCAATAAAGGTATTCTTCATGAGGATAATTAAAAGCTTTTGCCCTCAACCAACACAAAACAGGCTTTAATCAAAAAATTGAATGTGGAAAAGTTGAATAAATCAGGTACAAACCAGGATGCAGGTATGGAAGATCAAAGTGGAAATTACCTCTGCCGGTCCCTTGAAGAGCAAATTGTTTTATTGACTTTTCTTCAGCATAGTTCTTGTTCCGCCTTGTAGGGTTTTTCTTCTTTGCATTTTTTTTTTTTTAATGGAATCTGATGATCTATAAGGAGAGGAACAAAGACCTTTGACTAACACAGCCTCTGACTAGCTAGAGGCAGAGCTAACTTTGATATTGTACTTTCTAATTACAGTGGAGACTTTCATGGCCTCCTGAGTAAAAGCTAGCTACTTTGAAAAAGTAGACAAGGGTGTAGGCAAGGAAACAAGGGCATCTCAGGATTCCTGGAAATAGGAGCCCGAGATGCTTATGTCGGGAGGAATTGCTTGGGCAGTATCTGTCCCTCCCCAGACTTGAGCCTTCTGGGGACAGGAGGAGATGTGGTGAGTCCCTTTCTGGAGGATCTCTGAGGAACACATGGGGCCTGAACAAGTCTCGTTTCACCACTTAATCAGCCAAAGGGATATGAGCAGCAGTGCTTTGCCTGGTAGTTATGTAAGATGAAAGGAGTCTCAAAGTCGAATGAAACTGTATTATTCAGCTGCTTTCATTCACTCTAAAGACATCCTATTCTATAGGTTATGCATGAATTTCTCCCATTTGCAAGAGTAAAGCACAGTAGCCAAAAGTCATCAATGTTTTATAAACTGTGACTAATCCCCTACATAGTCTCTCTCTCTCTCCATTCCCCCCCCCCACTGTTCAGAGTTTTTTTGTTTTTGTTTTTTGGGGGTTTTTTTGTATTTCCTGATATTTAGCTGCTACTTTTCTGTGTTATTATTATTTTTTAAATCACTTGAGACCATGGCATACTATGGGGTTTAGGATTGATAAGGTTATTAGGAAAGCCTGCTCTCCCAAGCCTTTAGATTGCTTTGAAATATTTTGCTTGAAAATAGCAACAAATAAATCTGAAGCTCTGCCTTCTAGAAGGAGCAGCAGTGCATTTCCAGGGTCCTTTTTGCTTTTACTGAGTGGTTGCCACCCAAAATAGTGGCGGGCTCATAAATGTTTAGCAAATCATGGTAATGAATGTGGCAAGGACAGACATAGCCAGTGTGTGTTTTTTTAATCATGCATCATTTAGGACAAAGATGACTCTTGGATGTTTTGGCAAATTAATTTTGAGAAGGGAGAGAGCAGCTGGGCTCTAGCCCACAGAGCTACCCTAGCTGTATCTGCTAATAAAGTTGCTGCCGTCGCCACCTCCTCTCAACGCATGCATGGAACCGGAAGGCACAGGGAGTTCTCTGCTGTTTGCCTTCAGGGTTTTGGTTGGAGCCAGGTCAGTCCTTCTCCCTTGTTCTCTAGATTCCAAGAGTTCCTGCTGTGCTGTGTCAGCAACTTGAGTGCAGCGATTGATAAGCACCCCTTTCCAACAGAGTCATTCTTTACAGTTTACAATGCCACTTTCTTTGAAATTTGATTAAATACGTACTCTTAGACATTTCTACAATTCAAACGTAATTCCTCCCCATCGCGCTTGTACGTGTGGTATTTTCTGTGACGTTCCATGGAAGGTCTTACATGGTGATATTTCCTAGGTGTTGATTTAGAGATAAATAGTCTGAAAGAAAACCACATTCGAAGACAGTTCCAAATTTAGTTAGTCTTCTAAGAAAACATCAGATGGGAAATGGAAAGAGTAGGAGATATAAGTTAGAACACACGTAGATGCGGTAAAAATCTTGCTCGGTCTTTGTCGTTCTACTAGCCTCTACGCTAAGGGCTGATGTTAGCCCCAAACTCTGCATTAAGTCTCCTTTCCCAGCCAACTGATAGCCCCAGCACAGCCAGCACACCCGAGCCACCAGGTTTTTTTTCTTCTACCCACTGCCTCGTTCTGTTCTGTTACCATTCAATCCTTTATATATATATACGTGTATGTATATATACATACACGTATATATATACACAAACACATATATACATACACAAACACACACATATATATAGGATATATAAATTATGTAATATATATAAATCAGGACTATATCTTGTTTTGGTGCAAACCCTCTTTCCCTTGATTTTTTTTTCTAGTTCCACCTCTTAAGCATTGCCAGAGTTCCCCAACACTTAATCCCAGGAACCATCCTTGCTCTGTTGTTTAGAGGAACAGAATGAGCCAAATGGGCAAAGCCAGAATTCTCTTTTGCAGGAGAGAAGAAAGGCTGGGAATACTTATATTTTAATATATTTTTTAATGGTTACGGTTTTATCGCTGGGTACACATGACCTTCTTCTAAAAATACATTAAAAAATCGTACCATTTTCTGCCTTTCAGAAGAGCTGTGGGGCATGGGGAGTGGGTGAGGCTGGGGGTTAGTTTCAGGTGTTTCGTATAGTGAAATGCGTCTACTGAGACATTGACGACCTGAGGAGGAGTTAACAGAGAGACAGGAAGAATGAAGGCTTTTCATATCATTTAATAATGTCATTTAATACTAAAACATTAATTTTTTATATTTTGATTGATGAATAGCTCTATGACTATCTTCATTTGTAAGAGTTGAACATTTTAAATAATTTATACTTGATTTTATATAAGAAAACAGAGAAGCTAAGTAACTGGTGAGGTGGGTTTGGTGCCACGTTGCTCAGACTGCCCAGGCACACCCCGTGCCTACCTCTGTAGCCTTTAATAAATGGCCAAACAGAACTTATCCTAGGGCTGCCTTTGGTGGGCTGTCAGCCATTTTGCCTCCTCTGCTCCACATTTATCTCTATTAGAGACACAGACTGGAAAGTTGCCACTGGCTTCTGATGTCAGATAGTGTGCCATCCAACTACACATTAATAAATAAGGACAGAAAATAGAATCACAGCTTTTGGCCTATCTGTGGCAGACAGACTGGCCCTTAGGGCGTGCCCAGTTTCTGGAACAAATTAAAGAGATTACTATAGAATTATGGTGAGCAGTGTTCAAATCTGAGCATCTGCTATTTTGTGCCCAGTACTGTGCTAGATAAAGATAATGGAAAACATAAAAGAAAGAGAAAAATAACTATGATCGGTTTTAGAGCCATCTGCAATTTTGTAGGGGAAACATGACAACACACTGGAAATAACTAATGGATAGTACATAGGCGCAGTGGGTAAGGTTCAAGGTGTGTAGTTCAGATAATGTGCATTAGAGTTTTGTAGTACACGTTTCTGCTTCAACAACTCCATCGTCCACGAGCCCTGGGAAATAGATAATGTCATTCCATGTTCACATCTTCAAAATCTTTAAATATGGCATGACTATCAGCATTGAGTCAAAAATTGGCCAGTAATACGTTTCCACATTTACTTTGGACTCATAGATGTACAGATGAGTTAGAATTGGCACTGAAAAGAATAGTGTGACCCCTAGAAGTGTCTTTGCCACTTGCTGGAAGGCTTGGGTCATTGTTCTTCTTTGGTTCTAAAATGTCCAATGACATGGCATGACCCAAATGGCTAAGCCATTCATTCATTCAGTACATAATTAGAAGTTGCTACTATGTGCCAGGTTTTTTTTGCTAGCTTTCTCAGATTTCAAATTCTACGAAGATACAGCACAGAATTTAGTGTCAGGAAATCTGGGTTATAATCCTGGCTCTCTCCTTAATTTATAGTGAGGCAGAATGAAAGTCAATTTACCTACCTTGGCTTCAACTCCACATTTGTGAATGAGAAATTGGCTACATCTGTTGTTTATAGACTGTGCTCCATGGAGTTCTGTGATTCCTTTCTCAAGGTTGCCTAGGGGATATTCTAGAACGGTGGTTGTCAACCGGGGGAAGCTCCTCACCCTTCCCTTCACTCCCAGAGGACATTTTGATGATATCTTGGGGAATGTGTTTGCTTTTGGCATCTAGTGGGTAGAGGCCACAGATGCTGCTAAAAATCCTACAATGCATGAGGTAGCTCCCACAACAAAGAATTATGTGGCCCCCAATTTTCAAAAACACTCAGGTGGAGAAACCCTACTGTGGGAAATGTGTAGGAGCCTGAGCTGGTGGGGCTCTGGGCCCCTAACCCACTAACGCCAAAGCATATCTACATCTATTTGCTGGGTACAGCAGGCATGAATTTGATAGGCAGTGAACAAATGTGCAAACTTGAACCTTATGTTCTATAATTGAGCTTAAATTATATCTTAATCCCCCCACTTTGGTTCTCAGTCGACTCAGTTCACACAAAGGTATTTCAAGGTTCTGCTCCTTTCTCTTTTTCTCTTTAGCTCTGAATCTGTCTCCGGGGCTTAAAAATCATCCTGGCATTGGAAGAAGTGCGTGCAGGTCTAGTCCACTACCCTCTCTGCTAGTCTTCAGCCATCAGGGTTTTTGTTTTGCTTTTGTTTTAAGATTCCGTTTGTTTAGAGCAGTTTAGGTTCACAGCAAAATTGAAGGGAAGGTATAGAGATTTCCCATGTACCCCCCTGCCCTCACACATGTACAGTCTCCCCCATTATCAACATTACCTAGCAGAGTGGGGTATTTGTTGCAATTGATGAGCCTACACTGACACATTATAGCCACCCAAAGTCCGTAGTTTACCTGAGGGCTCACTCTTGATGTTGTACATTCTGTGGGTTTGGACAAACACAAAATGACACATATCCATCATTACGGTGTCATACGAAGTGTTTTCAATGCCCCCCAAAATGCTATGTTCACCTATTCATCCCTCTTCCTCCTCAACTTCTGGAAACCATTGGTCTTTTTGCTGTCTCCATAGTTTTTCCTTTTCCAGGATGTCAGAGAGTTAAAATCATATAGTATGTAGCCTTCTCAGATTGGCTTCTTTCACTAAGTAATATGGATCTAAGCTTCCCCCATGTCATTTCATAGCTTGAGCTCATTTCTTTTTAGTTGTGAATAATATTCCGTTCTCTAGGTATACCACAGTTTATCTATTCACTTACTGAAGGACATACTGGTTGCTTCCAAGTTTTGGAGGTTAAGAAGAAAGCTTCTAGGAACATCCGTGTGCAGGTTTCTGTGTGGACAAAAGTTTTCAGCTTGAGTCATCAGTTTCTCTTGCTGCTCTTGTCCCTGACCTGCCATAACCACTAGCTCAAGGGCCTCACAGCATGCACAACAATGTGCTCTAATCAAAGCTATGTCTGGTTCATTCCCTCAGCCACTTGTGTTCCCATTTGGGGGAGTCATTGGAGATTTTCAGATTTGTTCCCTTACCCTCTGGGCTGTGGAGCCTCCAGGCAGGGCTCTCTTGGATCCTTTCTGCCTATCCCTGACCTGCCACCGTTTCTGCTCATGGATCTGGTCCCATGATGGAGAGGGGGACTTCTCTGTAAGGCTCCCCGGCACCCCTCATGGGGCTCTGAGAAGTGGGGTACATTTTTCTCCAGCTCTCAGACCCCTCCAATCCTATCTAGATTTCCTTTGCAGGGACCCCCACCAGCAGCCATCTATTGTTATCCCCTCCACTATCCTTTTCTGCTCCCAGCTGGGTTGAAATTTATCTCTTTGTAAGCGTGGAAAATGGCTCCTACGTAATCTGGCATTTTTTTTTTAACCTTATTGTATATATATAAAATTAATGCTAGCATTTTTTTCAAAACTGCCATTTCAGTAAATGCTTTCTTTCAAAATCCTTCCTCTTGAAATAGAAAAACTTTGTCTTTTAAGCTATTAACTCTGCCATGAATTTCAAAACCCTAAATGTAAGAATTGCCTTCTTTGAAACCCGCCAGTATCTGGCCTCTCCTAATGATATGGAATGCCACTGATTCAGTGGATAGCTCCAGTTTCGGTGTGCTTTTAAAATGTGATTTGCTGCTTAAAAAACGAAAGGAAAGAAGGAAGAAGGGGAAAAAGGAAGGTAAGTGAAAGGAAGGGTTGAAAAACCCTGAGTCAATGGTCTTTATTTGTATTGTTTCATCATAAAGTGATCTGAGTATGTTAAGAGTCTGGGTCTCTTATCTGAGCCTATTACTCTCTTTCCTTGATGATAATGTTCTTCCCTAAAGAGACCATGGGAATAGAGGCCTCTGGAGTTTCTGTAAGAAAGCAAGGAGATCCACATGGAATTTTTCCTTTGAAACTCATTGTCAATGGGAAAAGAGGATTGGATAATTAGAAACATTTTACATAGACATATGGCTAAATACTACTCATGTGTTATTCCTACGCAGAGTATTTTTTCCTGATCACCTGGAAATATTCAAAGAGAGCAAAATTTTTTTCCTAAATGGGAAAAATAATATAATTTCCCAAATTTAGGGATTAAGGAATCTATCTCCCTGAATCTCTTTTTATCATCTGTCCTATCAATCTATCATCATATACATATTGAGTATTTGGTATAGGAGGTAATTTCTGCCTATTATTGAGGAGACTAAGATGTAAATCTCCAGTGGTGGGGCAAGAGTTTATTTGAAAGGCATTGCGTTTCATTCATTCATTCTAAGAATATTTATTGAAAGTACATTCTAGTCCTGCCTGGGTTATTAACTAGTGACATAATTCTGAAAAAAGTCACTTAATCCTTATATGGCTCAATTCTTGAATCTTTAAAACTAAGGGCTATTTCTGTGGTTCTATTTTAACAGAGAGGTGTACCTTTTTCTCCCACTAGCCACCCCAAGATACACACAGCTTTCATAAAACCTAATGTGCACATGAATGTAACTCCTATGTGCACATGAATGTAACAGTTAATGATTTAAACTGTCATTGGTTAAGTACTCAATCGGTTATTTTTCACCCACGTTGTCTTACGTAGCAATAATTATCTGATCAACTGCACAGCAAGTAACAATTACCAATCTAATAAATGTAAGCCATTGGGAACCCAGGAACTCAAATCCATTTTGACTACAAATAAACTTTCTGTATTTCAGATAAAGTCTAAACTATAACATTTATATTTTTATTTGAAGTAATTTGACAAATAAGACACTTCAGCTGAAAACAAAGTAAAACCAATCTTATTTCCCCTTTTCTTTCCATTTAATTTTCTAAGTTGGGCAAAATTTAATCAATGAAGGGTCATGTTGAAAGCTAACACATTTATCTGGTGGTCAGGTTTCTGATTAAAGAAGGAACACTGAACTTGTCATCAGGACAACATTCTGGGAAATGCAGCTGTTCAGTCATGTTGCATCTGCTATTGGAATCATTTATTATGAAATTCAGTCATTTAAAAGAAGGTGTAGATAATTAGATTTTCACCTCAAAGCTTTGCTGTCTGGTGGGAGCTAACATTTTAAATTGAGGGGACTTTGGGAAGGGCACATTTATATGGGAATTACTAGGGTCCCAAGGAAAAATAACGTACTCACCATTGCTAAACCTCCAGGCATGCTACCAAAATGCCTCCCTGGAGGTTTTCCATCTCTGTTAATGTTCATATTCCCATCTCTTCTTGAAAAAAGGACTATCCGGTTATTGATACTGGGTGATAATTCTCTGGGTTCACATGTTCACATTTACCTTTGAATTAGAGTAGCTGATAACTCTACTATCCACTGACTGTGTAACTCATTTTCCCTGAAATTCTGGTTTAAGATAAGACTTGCAGTCTCCAGATGGAATAGGTGCTTGTGTTTAAAAGTCTGTGCGTGTGTACTTGTGTATGTGAGAAGCAGAAATAGTGCATGAGGAGTGCAATGCAGGTCTTGCCATAGATCCCATTCTTACCCTTTCTGCAGTCTGAAAGATTGATTGTAATGCCAATCCCAAAGCTGGCTCTAGTTTGGGTTATTATGAAATGCTGGCCAAAGCATTCACTTACTCTTTCTTCCTTGCCAAGGTATTTGATGAAGACAGTGATGGACTCCAGAGCAGTTTCTGTTGATATTAGTCAACACGTGGTAAAAGCCTAGTCTAGTACATTTTTTTTTGCAAACATGAACAAGCCAGGAGTTTTGCCCTTTAAAAATTCACATGGCTTTAAGATGAATAAATAAAAATAACTTGGGTATGTACCACTGTCATCTGAAATTTCATTTATAGCAGATACTGTTACGGTGTTTCTGTTATTACAGATTCAATATTGACTGGAGTTGCCTCTAGATCCCTATCACCTAGCTATTATGTAGGTGAGGAATATAATCCTTGGCTAGGTCGCTCAGATGCTTCTGCTTTACAGATTCTGTTCTTAGGGAGAACTCTGAATGCCTCAGTATTTAAAGTGAACACAACCAAGAATCATCGTTTGAACCAATAAGACCTAATCTCTGGAAGAATATGACTACAATTGTTTCTTCTCCCTAAATGTTCATTTACTCAGAAGAAGCACGGAAGAGAGTTTATGGATCATTTGAAGCATATCAGGATCTGTTTAATGTGGAGCAGCATTGGGGGCTGCATATTTTTGGTTGTGAAAAGGAAATTAATAAAAGATGGAGATGATCATGGCTTCTGTGGAAGTCAGCTTGCAGTACAGGTATGACTGCCTCCCCCCGAGGTTTACCAAGTGAGATAAGCTCAGCTGCTGATTGTCTTGGGGTGTTTTGCAAAGGCCTGTCACAATGCAGTGTGATGAGTATGTATCAAAGCACCATCCACCACCACAGGTCCAAATATTCTGATACCTTGTATTTCTGTAGCACCTGGCTCTCGGGACCTCACAATGCTGACACACAACATTACTCGCTGATTACAGTTCACAAGCCCTGGCAGCAGTAGGGTGACCGCTGTGCAAACCCAGCCCTAACTGCCTGCTCTGAGTGTGGAAACAGAACAATACTTGGAAATTCAGCCCCGAGTTTGAACTTGAAGTGCAGTGCTGCATGATGAATTAAAGGCAAGGACGCAGGGCGCCTGGGTGGCTCAGTTGGTTAAGCGATTGCCTTCGGCTCAGGTCATGATCCTGGAGTCCCGGGATTGAGTCCCGCATCGGGCTACCTGCTCAGCAGGGAGTCTGCTTCTCCCTCTCCCGCTCCCCCCTCTTGTGCTTTTTCTCTCTCTCATTCTCTCTCTCAAATAAATAGAATCTTAAAAAAAAAAAAAAAAAAAAAGGCAAGGAGGCTTGGGCTGGCCAGCTTAAAGGGCTTTTTCTCCAGAGCCACATTAAGTGTAAAAATTAGGTTCAAGGATAGAGTGATCATGGTTAGTAATATTAAAAAAAATGGCTGAGTGTATGGATTATTATTAAGGAATAAAATGAGAAACCAGTTATCAAGAGAAAGATTGTCTAGCTCGTGGATTCAGTCTAACCACCATTTGTTTCCTGCATGTCAGTGGCTCATCAACACACAGTAAAGGAACTATGCTTATTTTAATCTCTATCATGCCATAGCTCTACTGTGGGAGAGAAGTGTAACAGAGGCAGGAGAAATTTGTGGCCCAGGGAGCATCATATACGTCCAAGCTATCTGGAACTGACAGACCTCCCAGTTCAGCAATTTAGCACATTTATTGGGAGTAATGGAATACACCTCTATATCAGAGGGATGTGTACTCAATCTTTTGCATCGTATTTTCTGGATATGAGTATCAATGTTTTCACTGACTATGCTGTGAAGCATATGGGGTCCTCAAAGCCCAGAAAAACGTGTGGCTGTGATTTCCACTTAACAGTAATGTCCCTAGTATAGAGGCTTATTTACAACAAAGTAATGATACTGAAGTTGCTACCTCCCTCCCTGCTTCCGCCCACCTTTTTTCCTGGCATCTGGTACATGGACCAAGGGCAGTGATTCCTTCTCTTCTTTTATTAGCTTGGCCTGATATTTACAGGTGGAATGATAATCATCTTATTTTCATATGTGAGAAAATCCAGGTAAACCTTCAAGAACCAAACCATCATTAGGACATTAATCCATATTGAATAACTTGCCAATATATTGTCATCACTGTCAGAAGGAAAGAATGAATTGAAATTCATAACTATGGGTCATTATGACGAGTGTAGGGACATTTTAGTTCTTTTTCTTCAGTACTCAGAATGAATGAATGTATAACAGACCAAAGATCATCTTAGACCTGGACAATTGTGACTTTTGCCATAGGCTCAGTGCTTCAGTGGAACCCTCTCTAGTCTTGTTCTTATTGCTTCACTTCTGATGAGGAGAGGAGTGCCTTGGGGGCCAAGGGAACATGTCTGTTTAAAACCTACTCTCCTGTTGTAGACCATATTCTGGGTACCCACAGTCTGGTATTGACTGGCCCCAGATCCACTTCCAGTGATTTTGTGTGCCTTTTTCTAAGACTTCTCTGAGGACAAAGGACAGTTGTTTCAGGGGTGTGTGGATGGAGCTTGGATTTCTGGACTGCACATTCCGAGTATGCTTGTGAGGTCCTTCACCATGCGATTGCTAGTACGAACAAGACGGGGAAGTGGATGTCCTATGAGCTGGGTCTCTATTGGTACTCTTGCCCTGTACCCTGCAAATATTAGGTGTGGGTTAGTGTAGACATGTGCCAAACAACCTAGTCCCCTCCACCATATCTACCAGTATACCTCCACAGTGAATTTTAGGCTTCTGGCTATATAAGTAAATTTTTATTTTTTCTTGATTTGCTTCAAAGCTTTGGCCCTCTTCCTTTTTGCTAAAACCCAAAGGCCAACCTCAGATTACATACCACTTTTTCAATCTTCTTAAATCTTTGTAGGGACAAAGAATGCTGAAGGCAGCACACATATACTCAATCAAGAAAGTAATTTTGGAAATGATGGTCTGCACAAATGGATAAGGCAATTAGGTAAGATGCCAGTAGGCATGCTTTTAATGCTCAGGGTGAAACTATGTTGAGGGATTTTGTGTGTGTTTATAACTGATTGACCCCTGGCCTGCTTTAGTCCCTGCTTCTTGGAAATGATTTTCATATCCCCTGTTTTTCATCAGTGATTTCTTTCCTTTCCATATGGCAGGTGTGAGTCTGGCAAGGCTCAATATCAGCAGGATTCTGAGATGAGTAGACAGAGTAGCTGTTGTGGGAATGGGTGTAATTTCACAGAAGCTAGCCAGGTCTGTCCTCCTCTCAATCTAATACCTCTCCTGGTCTGTAGTTCATGCCTTACAAAGTAGGGTTGGGGCTGGGCAGCAAAGGGATAGGAAATGGAAGACTCTGGGAACTTGAGAGAAGGGAAGAGGGATCAGTGAAGAGGTGAAAGGTACAGCAGAGAGATGGCAACTAAACTTGGTCTTTTATAAAAAGTTTTAATCAAGGAGAGGCTTGGCAAAGTAAATACCTGTTTACAGATTGTATCATAGGCATTTAAAATCATTTCTTAGGGTAGATTCCTCAAAGTGAGCATAGATGGGTCAGAGGTATCAATATTTTGAGGCTCTTCATATCTATGTCAGATTGTAATCTGCACTCCAATTAGAAGTGTCTAGGGTTCCTATTTTATAGGATCTTTGCTGGTGTTAGCAATTACTTCTTTTTTATTATTTAAAAAAATGCTTTGCTTCATAGCCAAAATGTTACCTTCCAATTTTCATTTTATTTTCTATTATTAGTGAATCAACTAGTTTTCAATATGTTGCCTTGTATTTTCTTTTTTAAAATTATTTGTTTAGGTCTTTTGCCCATATACGTATATTGGAATCTTAGTATTTTAGTTAGATAAACCTTCCTTTTAGATACCAAATGGCGCAGCTAGCATATATATGTACGAAAGAGCATACCATGGAAATAGTACAAAATGATAAGATAGCAAATGGCACAGCTAGTGTATGTATGTAAAAAGTGACCAGTGTAATGTGTTTTCAACCCAATGAACTTTTTTTTTTTTTTTTTTTTTGGTGTGTATACCCAGGCGTGCTCTTTTCTATTTTATTTTTAAAAAATTGGTTTGTGATATTACGGTAATTGAGTGATTTAGGATGAGGATACAACTGATTTTGTCCCATTACAAGACTATATTTAAAGGCTGATCATTTAAAATCCAGCCAGAAGCTACTGTGGGTCATCAACTGAATCATAAATGTAGCTAATTCTAACTTGTTTTTAAGTGAGCTAACAAATGTTTTTCTTGTAAGCACTGATATGTGATACATATAAGCTGATTTTCTCAGCAGCAGAAAAAAAATTCAAAGAGCTTTTTGCTCCTTTGGGAAATATTACAGAGAGATCTGTTAAGAGAGAGCTCTGGAAGCTTGAGCCAAAGGCTTTCCCTTGGTCCCCAGAGACAGTGGAAATAAAATGGCCACTTGAATCACAGTCTCTATTTGCTATAGGAGTTTACACTGAAGCCTTCTTTCACGTAATTTTCTGGACTAGATTATTTCTAAATCATTTTTTTTTTTAAATTTTAAAAGAGTAACCCATATACCATGGGTGAAGAATGGGAAGGCATAATAAAATGTACTTGTATCCCAGATTAAATCAAACTTGATCTTTTCTGAGTGGTTCAAGAGGTTACTCTTTTCATTCATTTATTCATTATTCAATTAGTAGTTATTGAGCTCTGTGCTTAAGTCATGAAGCTAGGTGCAAAGGGGATATAAAAACAACTCAGGATCCTGCCTCACCAGCATGTGTGGTTGAGTAGGTATGATGTGGCACATTCTTAAACTGAAATAATCTAACTGAAATTGATAACCATGGAAGAGGTTCAGCCAAAGTGCCCTGGATATTCAGTGTGGGGAGAGCATCCAGATATTCCTACCTTGACGAGACTTTGGAACTGTTGCTTAGTGTTCCATGTCCTTGTGTTGTGTAGTGGGAGGAGCTATACTGCGAATAGCAGGACTCCCTGGGTGTGCAGCGCCACTGCATTCCTGTCCAGCAGAGGATCCCTCCATGGTTAAAGGAGGCAATTGAGGTTTTGTGGCAAGGTAGCATACTTTTCTTCTGCTTTCCATTTGGGATATTATTTCTTACCCATTGAGTATAATCTGATGGTATTGAATTAGTGATGTCCTTCTTAACTAAATTTGACACATTAACTAAGCTATGCTAAACCTGTAAATCTACTCTAGAATTTGAAATCTAGAATAAAGTGACAGAATTCATCCTCTTTGGATTATTACTACAGTTCCTATTTCCAGTCTTGGTTTCTGCTCATTTCTGAGTCTGGTGCTCTAAACTTCCTGAGGTTATTTTTCAAAATCTTCACCTGAGGGAGGTTAGCTTGAGTTGAGTTTTTGGTACTACTATATGGAATATCTGTTGTTTCCTCTTCCAGACACATTTTGACTGTTCTCCGCCCTGCTGTGTGTCTGTCCAGAAGGCTGACTTGAATGGATTATATCAAGAAGTTTCTCTTTACTTCTGGTTTCTGGTTGGGTTTTGACAAAACGGAGTTTGTATAGGAGAACAGAAGAAGGAGAGTGCGATCATATCTCTTTGTCCCTTCCTTGTGAAGTCGACCTTGGGCTGCTGTTTGTCAACTAGGTTCTGACTATAAGGGATGAAGACTTCCATGTTAAGTAAACACAGAACACTACCAAATCTCTTATGCTAAAGTTAGGGAATTGGTAGCGAAGTAGTGAGACCCTGAGTATTGAACGAGATTAGATATGAGCAAGACTGAGAAATTTTTACTTCTGATTTTCCCAGAGCTCCCTCTTGAAGAGGGAGCCTGTTCTCATTCCTTTTCCATTTGAGGAAACTAACTCTCCTCTGCTTAAAGTTTTTCAATGACTGCCCTTGAGATAGTGTTTCAATTGCTTCAGAAGTTGATATCCATCTTCTTGGGCCTTCACCCCCTGCACATTTCCTTGTGGTCCATGAAAAGAGTTAGATCCCAGCATTGACCAGGACTGCTTTAAAAAAAAAAAAAAAAAAGCCTATATACTGTAAAAGTAAATGGCCTTATAAAATGAGTTTGGAAGTATTCTCTTGTATTAAATTTCTTGAAAGAGTTTAAGAAAGCTTGGTGTTAATTCTTTCTTAAATGTTTGGTAGAATTTACCAGTGAAGCCATTTGGTCCTGGGTTATTCTTTTTGGGAATTTTTTTTAAATATTGATTCAATCTCCTTATTTGTTATTGATCTGTTTAGGTTTTCTTTTTTTTCATGATTCATTCTTGTTAGGTTGTATGTTTTTAAGAATTAATTTCTTCTAGGTTATCCAATTTGTTGGTGTATAATTGTCCAAAGTATTCTCAGCATTACCCTGATATCAAAATGAGACAAAGATATCACAAAACAAGCAAACAAACAAATTATAGGTGAATACCCACAATGAACATAGATGCAAACATCCTTGATAAAATGCTACATTAAAAGGATCATACACCATAACCAAGTAGGATTTAATCCTGGGATTCAGGTATGGTTCAACATACACAAATCAACTAATGTAATATACCACCTTAATAGAATGAAGGGAAAAAATAGAATAAAAGATAAAAACTACATGATCATCTCAATAGATACAAAGAAAGCATTTGGTAAAATTCAGCATCCTTTCATGACAAAAATGAGGTGTAGAAGAAATTCACTTCAACATAATCAATTCCATATATGAAAATCCCACAACTAATGTTACACTCAGTGGTGAAAAATTAAAAAGTTTTTTTCTAAGATCATGAAGAATGCAAGGATGCTCACTCTCACTATTTCTATTAAACATAGTACTGGAAGTCCTAGCCAGAACAGCTAGAAATAAAAGGCATACAAATCAGAAAGAAGTACAATTACCTGTTTGCAGATGGCATGATCTTATATATAGAAAACCCTAAAGACTTCATGAAAACGAAAACAGAATTTGATAAATTTGTAGGATACAAAATCAGCATGCAAAAATCAGTTATGTTTCTATACACTACAAGGGAATGATTCAAAAAGGAAATTAAGAAAGCCATGCCACTTATAATAGCACCAAAAGGAATAAAATATTTAGGAATAACCTTAACCAAGGAGATAAAAGACTTGTACATTGAAAACTCTAAAACATTAATGAAAAAAATTAACGATACGAATAAATGGGAAGATATCCTATGTTCACAGATTGAACGACTTAATGTTAAAATGTTCATACTACCCAAAGTGATCTACAGATTCGATGCAGTCCTTACCAAAATCCCAGTGACTTTTTTTTTTTTACAGGAATAGAAAAGCAAATCCTAAAATTCATATGGTAACACAAAAACCTGAAATAGCCAAAGCAATCTTAAGAAAGAAGAGCAAAGGTAGAGGCATAAAAACAAACATATACCAATGGAACAGAATAGAGTCCAAAAATAAACCTATGCGTATATAGTCAACTGATCTTCAGCAAAGCTGCTAAGAATACATAATGGGGAAAGGATTGTCTCTTCCACAAATGGTGCTGGGAAAACTGGCTATCCATATGCAAAAGAATGAAATTGGAACCTTATCTTATACACAAAAATCAATTCAAAATTGATTAAAGACTTCAACATAAGAAACTAAAATTCTTAGAAGAAAACATAGGGGAAATCTTCATGGTATTGGTCTAGACACTTATTTCTTGGATATAACACCAAAGACAAGTGGGATTATGTCAAACCAAAATGTTTATGCACAGAAAAGGAAATAATCAACAAGAGTGAAAAGGCAACTTATGCAATGGTTGAAATTATTTGCAAACCGTGTATCTGATAAAGGGTTAATATTTTAAACATATAAGGAACTCCTACAACTTAATAGCTTAAAAATAAGGTAATCTGATTTTAAAAGGGCAAAGAACTTTGAATAGACATTTCTCCAGAGAAGACATGCAAATGGCCAAAAGGATATGAAAAGATGCTCACATTGTTAATCATCAAGTAAATGCAAATCAACCCACAATGAGATATCAGTTAACACTTAGGATGGTAAGTTAATTATTATCAAAAAACAAAAGACAATAAGTGTTGGTGAGAATGTAGAGAAATTGGAACACTTGAGCACTTTTGGTGGGACTGTAAGATGGTGTAACCACTATGGAAAATAGTATGGAGGACTCTCAAAAAATTGAAAGTAGAATTATGCTATGAAATTTGCTAGAAAATACAGTAGAAAATATGATCCAGCAATCTCACATCTGTGTGTGTGTGTGTGTGTGTGTATGTGTGTATAAAGATTTATTTATTTTAGAACAGGAGGAGCAGAGAGACAGGGAGAGAGAATCTCAAGCAGACTCTTCACTGAGCACAGAGCCCAATGTGGGGCTTGATCCCAGGACCTGAGATCATGATCTGAGCCAAAACCAAGAGTCAGACGCTTAACTGTACCACCCAGGTGCCCCACATCTGACTATATATTGATATCAGGATCTCAAAAAGGTATCTATACTGCCATGTTTGCAAAATTATTCACAATAGCTAAGACATGGAAATAACCAAAATGTTCATTGATAGGTGAATGGATAAAGCAAATATGGTATATAAATACATTATTCAGTCTTAAAAAAGAAGGAAATCCTGCCATATATGATAACGTGGATGAATGTGGAACATTTTACACTAAATGAAATAAACTAGTCACAGGATAACAAATGCTGCATGATTCCATTGCTGTGAGGTATCTAAAATGCTCAGACTCCTAGAAACAGAGAGTGGAATGGTGGTTGCCAGGGGCTTAGAGGAGAAGGAAATGGGGAGTAGCTATCCATTGAATATAAACTTTCAATTGTATAAAATGAGGAAGTTATAGAGATCTGCTGTACAAAATTCTGTGTATAGTTAACAATACTGGATTGTGCACTTCAAAATTTGTTAAGGTAGTTCACAACTGTTCTTAACACAATAATAAAAAAAGAAAGAGAAATTTATTTCCAAACAATATATTTCATTATCTGGGAAAATATAGCTGTAGAGGATATTATTGAGACAAGTGGCAAATTTCAGATACAGATAATGAATTATATAACATGTTGTATCTAAATCAAATTTCCTAATTTTGGTAATTGTATAGTACTTATGTAAGAGAATGTCCTGCTCTTGGGAAATACATATTGAAGTATTTTGGGGTAACAGTGCATGATGTCTGCAGTGTCCTCAAATGGCAAATAATTTAGAAAAAAATAGGGAATGAGGATATGTTTATGTAGAGAAAGAGGAACAAAATTATGACTTGGATAAAAGTTTAATTCTCGTTGAATCTAGGTAAAGGTTATATTAAAGTTCTTCATACCATTCATGATGTATTTTTGAAGTTACATCTCAATAAAAAAACTAAGTGAAAAAGAAATACAGTTGCAGAAAACCCCACAAAACAGCAAAATGGCCTTGCCATTCTCCATCATTGGGAACCTGAAAAGTAAGCTATGAGTGAATTCTTGGGGTGTTTGAGAAACACTGATAAAATATACTCAGAGAACCCACGGGCGCCTCTGCACTCCAGGAAACAAACTGAGGATTACAGAAGGGAGGAGGGTGGGGGGATGGGGTAACAGGGTGATGGGTATTAAGGAGGGCATGTGTGGTGATGGGCACTGGGTGTTATATGCAACTAATGAATTGTTGAACACTCCATCAAAAACTAATGATGGCTAATTGAACATAATAAAAAAAATAATGAGAAGGATAAATTCATGGAAGTGAGTACCCACTGGAATTCAAAATATAATATTTTGGCTTCAACACTTGGTAGAGGCATGAGTAGTTTGCTGGATTGACTGATCTAAATCTGTACCCAAAGTTGGCTTACAGTTAATAAGGTTAAAATGCTAGCTCTTCCCCATGCCTGCATTCTGAAGAGGTAGGATTCTGATGTTGCAGGAAATAGGAAGCCGGAATGGATTTTTTATATGCAACCCACTCAGCCACTTTCGATCACCACTCTGGGAGAATGTGGAGGGTACTGCCTTCCCTGAAGCATTAGGAAATCATTGGTGAGGAGAACACCACCATTTTTGAAGATTTCTGAATTGCCAGTTCTCTGTTGGTCATATACAAGGTAGAGACATTTTAGTGGATTTGGGTTTTTTATCTCAATGGGAATAATGTCATATGGAGTTGTAGAGAACAGGTCGTAATGCAATTACTACAATAAAATCATGTCTAGGGCGCCTGGGTGGCTCAGTTGGTTAAGCGACTGCCTTCGGCTCAGGTCATGATCCTGGAGTCCCTGGATCGAGTCCCGCATCGGGCTCCCTGCTCGGCAGGGAGTCTGCTTCGTCCTCTGACCCTATCCCCTCTCATGTGTTCTCTCTCTCAAATAAATAAATAAAATCTTTAAAAAAAAAAAAAATCATGTCTAAAATGGTAATTAGAGGATTTTGACCTGCAGGAATTTCTGGCAATTTCTCCTTAGAAATGATATAGATGGGCAGCCTAATAGAATGCTTTTTGAAACATTTGAAACACATAGCAAAAAAAGGGGGGCTGCTTAGGAAGAAAACAATTACCTAAAGTGGGATTTATCCATTTCCTAAGTCAGTGCATAGCCCCAGAGTCCCTTGAGTGAAGGTGAAGTAAAGTCCCTTTGAGGAACAACTGTGAAACAAACCCACAAACCTTTTTTCAGATATTCCTAGAGCCATTTTCCAGGGTGACTGTGCATGCAGGAAAATGGAACTCAGCTCTTCAGGGTTTATTGGCTTAACCAACTGAGCCACCCAGGTGCCCCAGGCACCATTTTCAAGGGACAACCAGCAGTCAACCTGGTGGCATACTAGCTATATTTGACCACTCTCTAGATAGGGAGGGCATAGCTTTCTCCTTACAAGGGTAGATTCATATTTCAGGAAAGCTCAACCCACCATCCATGTGTCTGAGGAATGTTTTCTTCATTGTCATGGTTTACCAAATTACATCACATCTAGCAAGGGTACACATTTTACAGTAGAGTAAGTGCAGAAACACAGGCACACACCCATGGTCTCAGCCCTTGCTTTGCTGAGAAGCACTTGGCTCCATAGAATGATGGGATGGTCTGCTAGAAGTTCATTTACATTTCTAGCTAGGAAACACGTTGTGAAGTTGGGATGCTGTGTGATAAGATGCAGATACCAGAAAAGCATTGCTCTTAGTTACTCATACACTAGTTTCTCTGTTAGCGAGACTATGTGCCTCATGGAACCAAAAAGTAAAGAAGAGAGGGTCTTACTGTTACACGTAACAACCCATTTGGGAAACATTTGCTCCCTATCTCTGCAATTTAGGCCTTGGTGGGTTTGGACAGCTTAAAGTAGAAAGGAGGAATTATTTTACCAGCAAGCAGTCATTGTTGTGATGTACTGGATGTTCTGGTCATTTTGGTTTCCTTGTGGCACAGAAGAGCATCATTGTTCTGTCTGGGGTGATTGTCCCAATTACCAGGAAGAAACATGATTTCTGATAATCATTGAACAGAGAGTAGAAGGGGACCCAGGGGATTTGATCGGGAATTTCTTATACAGTCAACAATCTATACTCAATAGTTCCGGTCAATGGAAAACTAAAACAATCCAATTAAGACTGCTAAAACCTTAGATTTTGTAGAACTAGAAGTTTGGGTCACACCATCAGGTAAAGTTTTTGCCTAGTTGAAGTCCTGGTGGAGATGACGGAATCATGGGATGGGATGGGATGAAGATTATCAACTCAGGTTTTATGACTAGCTACAGAAGCAGCAATTGTAGCAGTTATGTTTTGTTCTATATTTTTTTTCTTTCCTCCCTTTCTCCTCTTCTTCATTTGGTGGACACAAATGGTGACTAAGATTTTAGGTTTGAGTGGGACTTAATGATATCAGCCTTTTCTAATGCTTTAACTAATGAGATATTGTATAACATCTGTATTGGGGACACATGACTTAAAAACTTCTTTTTAACTTTATTGAGGAAGAATTGACAAATACAATTATATATACTTAAAGTCTTCAATGTGATGACTCTTATACATCATGGACTGATTACCAAGATCAAGATCATTAATACATCTATCATCTCACATTATTTACTCTTTTCTTTCCTTCTGTGGTGAGCATGATTAAGATCTACTCTAAGCATCTTTCAAGTATACATGTATTATAAACTAGACTCACCATTGCTATGCATTAGAGCCTCAGAACTTACTCTAAAACTTATTACTAGAAACTTATACTTACATCACCCCATTTTCCTCTTCTCCAGCCCCTGGCAACAACCATTCTACTGTTTCCAAAAAATTGGCTTTTATTTATTTTTAGATGCCACCTATAAGTGATACATACCTTATAGTGTTGGTTTTTCTCTGCCTTATTTCACTTAATATAACCCCCTCTAGTTTCTTCCATGTTGTCACAAATGGCAGGATTTCCTTCTCTTGTAAGTCTGAATAATATTCCATTATATATCTGTATCTATATATGTCACATTTCCTTGATCCATCAAAGGCCATTTAAGTTTTTTTTCCATATCTTGGCTGCTGTGATGAACATGGGTGTGCAGGTATCTTTTTTGAGATGCTGGTTTCACTTCCTTTGGATATATACACAAGGATGGGATTGTTAGATCATATGGTAGTTGAATTTTTAATTTTTTGAAAAAAATTGCCATACTGTTTTCCATAATGGATGACTCACTTCTTATCTGGATAAAGGATAAGAGTAGATACTGGTGGGGTAAAAAGGTAGACCATTCTAAATATCTTCTGATATCACCCTAGATTCTCTTCATTTTTCTCCATCCTGGTCTTTACCTCCAAAGGCTATGGATTCCACTTTGGTTTTACCACTGGGAGTCTCTGTAGGATTGCTTCAGGTGTTTGGGTCCCTTGACTAGGAGTGGCATCTTTTATACAGCTCTCTTCTTTTGGGTTCTATTAACCCCTCTCTTGTTACTGCACTCTTCCTTTGTGGTTCTTCTACACTGACCCACAGCTGTGTGAATAGCATTTTGACACTCCTTGGCATATTCCAGAATATGTTACCATTTCTTGTTGGGACCCTGACTGATATAGTTGCTTAACACAATACAGTGGCAAATAAAATGAACCAAAATCCAAGTGTGCATTTGTCTCCACTTATGTTGACATTGTAGTGATGACTAACCTTCTGAATCATCAAAAAGTGTAGTAAAAGTTTAAGATGTGAAACACTTTATGATATCCCATGTTTAATACATAGATGTTATTTTAGTACTATGATAAACTTTAGAAATATTTTATAACATTTTAAGGGCTGAAGAAACAGAGCCAGAAATATTAAAACACTTAGCCAAAATGATGAAGTAGTACCAGAAATGTGACTAGAATCTTGTACTGTTCTCAGAATAACCGCTATTCTTTGGCTTGTGCAATATCAAAACTTGGCATTTTTATTTATCCTCATTAGCAAAGCTTTTCCATAATTCATTTAGATCAGTATGTCCTATCTTTATGGATATAATACAATTTATACAGTCAGTCACTGGAAATGACTTCACGGAATCCTTGACAAATTTGGTGAATTTTAGATTGTAACTTTTGGTTTTTGTTTTTGTTTTTTTTTCAAATTATACACTGAACTTCTTGAGGTCTAGACTTTGATTTTGATTTCTATACACTTAATGCTTAGTACAGTGTCTATCACTGGATCTGATAGTGTCTATCATGGAATACTTCGATCTATTCACTATAATAGGTTGCTTAATAAATAAGTGTCCATCATTAGCTGGGTAAAAATTTAGAGAAGTCTTTTCTGAATGGCCTGCTTTCCCTGAATATCTTTAAATGGTACAAAACCTTTTAAATTTGTTTTTCTGGACATGTTGAATATGAAGCCAAGAGCCTGTGCTTTTATAAAGTGTCTTTTTTATCTTCAAAGTTTAGATCACACAGCTGCAGTCAGCATTGTTTTATAACCAGGAGCATACCTTCTCATTTAAGCTCCTCCTCACTCCCCGGGAGCTTTCTGGGACTTCACCATCAGCTCTGTAATTATAGAATCAGGAAGCATGTCTTTGAAATTCAGAACTTGCTCTTCAGGTGGTCTGTTGGGACATCCTCAGGTATTTATGTATGATGAGCTTTATTGACAGAATCGCTTCTACTTTCCTAGATAGACTGAGAGCCTGGCCAGGGCTATACAGCCAGTTTTTTGTGTCAAGGACACTAGCGAAGAGAGGCTGACAGACCTGTGGGAATCCCCTGAGGATGTGTGTTCTGGAGACTGACCCAAGCCAAGGTCATTTGCAGCCTGTCCCTGCAGGTTGGCAGTGATATCCATGCGCAGGAGCTTTACAACTGAAGTTGTTAGAATAGTGGTAGGATATCTAATATGGTTCAGGTCACTTAATTATTGAACTTTTCATCTTCAAATGAAAAGGAATAAAATGAAGTCTTTAGACCCTGTGCATTGGACTACCAGATGCAATTTCATTTAGTGATATTGTGGTATTGAATCCACGTAAGAATGTACGTGTGAACATAATGGAGAGAAGGGTATATCACATTAAAATTATAACAATCCAAGAGGCTGGAAGAACACACAGGTTTATTTTTTTTTTTCCAACCATCTCTGTACTGCCTCTTAAAATAAATAAGCTTGCTGTGTCTCCTCAAGGCAGCTGCCAGTATTGTTATGTTTCTACAGAGTCCTGAATAAAGGAATTGCTCGTTCTTTTCAGTTTTCACTTTGAGCTGTTAAATTACATCTTCAATGAAAGGGAAAATGACAGTTGCTAAGAAATGACACAATCCTTTGACTTCTTTATTTTCTTAGCCTCATGCCATTTTGGAGTCAGCAGCTGAGAATGGTGGTAGAGATTGGAGGGCATAGAAGGAGGAAGAGACTAGCATTTCCAGGCCTACTGGATTTTAAACACCATCATGTCGATAGGTGTTAATGCCTGGAGAAAACGAAATGACTCTGAGTATTTGCAAAAGAGAAAAATAAAGTGTGTGAAAAGTCAGTGAGGGAGAGAGAAGTTGTTTCTGCTTTTAATGTTTGATCACAGAAGTCGTCAACCTGTGGTTTATATCCACTTGGACTTTAGGACGTCATTTTTGTGGCATTTTTTGGGGGGGTATGAAATGAATATTGCTACTCTTGCATAGAATTGATACGTACAACTCAAATAATCAGGACAAATCAGAGTCTTATTTACACCTACTGCTGTTTGCTTGGTTTGCCTTGGTAATTTTCAGTAGCCAGAGGAATTGAGTGAGTTAGAAATATGATGTGCTGTTGTGTCGGAAGTGAGGGAAGGATGAAGAATGGAAGGAGAAGCTTCCATGGTGGCCGGTCTCTGGGGAAACCTTACTTTCTCTCCTACTTTCCAAAGACATCTTTGTCTTCTGTTTTCTCCTCACGTTCACAGCTCTGCACGGTAGACCTTTGTAAACAACAGCCAGTCTACATCTTCTCTGTGGATTTGGGTTTCCTTAGAATGCCAAAGGCATAAGGGGACTAGGTAGTTCTGACACAGATTCCTGGGCTGGTTGCTATTAACAAACAATTAGGTAGGTGTAACAACTGATGTGGTTAAAATATCACCTCAGAAAATGTCCCTGCCCAAAAGAGAGAACAGTGAGTTCGTGAGTGACTTCCTCTACACACATACCAGGGGCTGTGAGATAGTCCTACTGGGCAGAGAGAATATTCAGTCCTCTGTGGTTTGCAGGGAATGGCTGTGATGTCATTGCCTAGCAAACAAGAATGTTACCTGTGAATGAGTCAAGAATCAACACATCACTCAGCTCAACCAAGTCAGACCTGTGATCTCTGGAGACTCATACATCCCAGACACAATTTCCTTCTTTGCTGTAAGTCAGTCACTATGTGAAATTGTGTTAATTCTTCTAAGCCCCTAGAGTCAGGTGGCAGTGCTAAGAGAGTATCAATAGAGCTTAACAGAATGTCAATCTTACAGGGAATGAGCATTTTTTTAGGGGAAAATTTGGTTATTCCCTCATAAAATAGAGAATCAGGGGTCCTTTGCTATCCTCTGCCTATTCTTTCTACCTCATTTTTCACTCAATCTTTTATTGATCCAATATTTACAGAGAACCTACTTTGTCACACCACTGTGCTAGTCACAACGTATATAAAGACAAATGTGATGTAGATAGAATTTACGATTTGCCTTTCCTGTGCTTCCAACCGTACACCTACTTCTATATCAAGAATGCTTAATCTCAGCTAGGTGGTCAGTCAGTTCCTGAAGCAGTCTGCAAAATTGTATGTGTGTATATATGCAGAGAGGATCCATAGTTTGCATCACATTTTTAAGTGGGCCTAGAGAATAAATCTTCTATCATTATAATTGTTCCTGGGAATTTGAGTAGATAAGGGGATGTATTTGATTAAATTGGCAGATTTTAGACATTGGATTATACATACAAGCCAAAAATTGTTAAACTTCAAGATGAGAAGAGCTCACAAAACAGTTGTGCAAGCGTGTCTAACTTCTGCAGAGCAGAGAGAATGTTGTTTGCACCTTTCACTGGTCATCTGGGGCTTTGTATAAGTGATTGCTCAACATATTGCACACATAAATACTGCAAAATGAAAGAATTCGATTCACCATCAGCCACTGATCTACTTTTTACAAATCTAGCTATTTTTGGTCATTTTATAACTTTGACTTTTTAGAAATTAGGATGTTCTTTGAAGTATGGGATAGAGTTTTGCTACATTTTACCATTTAGGTATATTTATTGTTGTGATCTATTTTTGACTACTTAAAATATCATGTATTTTAAACTTTGCAGTGTAAATCAATGTAATTTGGGATGACAATCAGCAAATTACTGAACTGGGTACTTTGCTGTCAGAAAAATAACCATTGTTGACTTAATGGTAGAAAAACTCACAAATTATAAAGTGTTTCAAATTTTATTAGCACTTTTATTGACATTAAGTTTCATGACAACTGTATTAGATAAGAACTGCTATCCCTGTATTACAGACATGAAACTGATGGTTAATTGCAATCCACCTTCTTTGAAATTATTAGCTATGCTTGAGTATTAGATAAGCAAAGCAGATGTGTAGAAAGTCCCCTTATTACTTAAATCTAAATATAACATTTGTCAAATGTTTTATCTAATGTATTAAATATAAATGGCTTTAGTGCATGCAAAAATCATTTTTCAATAGCTGTGTCAACACAATCTTTTTTTTTTTTTTTAAAGATTTTATTTATTTGACAGCGAGAGAGGGAACACAAGCAGCGGGAGTGGGAGAGGGAGAAGCAGGCTTCCCGCGGAGCAGGGACCCCGATGCGGGGCTCGATCCCAGGACCCTGGGATCATGACCTGAGCCGAAGGCAGACGCTTAACGACTGAGCCACCCAGGCGCCCCAACACAATCTTTGATTAATAAATGTGTAGTCAGTGTTCCTTATTGAGGACATTTACCTTTTATGCCTTTGTTCTGTTAGATCAGAATGTTTCTAGATTCAGCAGTTGCCTATCCCAGGGTTTTAGAGTAGATAGAAATGCTAGTGGTATTTTTTAGGAAATAAACTGCTAACAACCGGCTACTATTTGCCAGGTGTACAGCAGGTGCTTTACACACATGAACATGGACTTGTAAGAACAAGCCTTTGTGGTAGAAAATATTTCAGATGAGGAAATTGGTGTTCAGAAAGTTGAATAACCTTTTTAAAGTTACTCAGTCCATGAGATGTCCACCTGGGATTCCAATTTAAGTCCTTTTGATTCAAAAACTCACCCCATTACCCATGAACTCTTCTAGGAGCAAATTTGGAGGAAATACTGAAAAATGAAGTTAACTGCTAGGGCTCTCACAATAGTTACCTGCCCACTGGGTCACATGTTCTCCTGGAGACCAATAAAGGAAAGGCAGTGCCAGCCCAAGCTGATAGAAATGGACAAAAGACATGCCTGTTGCTGATTCGTTAATCCATTTGTTCCCAGGGAGTCGATTTAATGGTGGCACAAACACAGTCCAAATGTGAAGAACTGTTCAGGGTCTCTCCAAGTGAATAGCACTATTAGCTTTGACTAGAGATGAGCAGAATAAAGGTGGCAAATATCTCTGCTCCTGTTCTTTGGCTCTGAAAGTCATCATCCCCAAATCATTGAAGCCTCGGTGAATTTTAACACTACCTTCTAAGAGGATTCCTGTTTGCTGAGGGTGGAGACACTGAAGCATCTCTTGAATGACCTTGAATAGCTGTATGAGGTTTGCAGAATCAGTAATTCCACATTTGAGTCTCTGACTGTATCCTTTAGATGATTTAGTGTATATGTGTGTTATGTGTGTTTGTGTATCTAGGTACTATTAACACATAAAACATATGCCATGTATCAAGGGCTAACATTCACTCAATACTGTATGCCTCTGGATATGTTATATTTATGATAGCTAATCTTGATATTAAATCTGTAAGACATTATCATCCCAATTTTACAAATGAGTAAACTGAGTCTCATGAAAATTAATATTCCCTAGACCTAGTACAATATTGTAGTCATCTGTGCTGCCTCAGATGCTAAATGCATTGTCTGTTGCAGACCCAGATACATACACGTAAACACACTTATCCGTAAGTGTGTCAGGGACAGAACTTTTAAATTTATATTTCAGAATAATGTCGTTAGAATAAGCAATAGTACTATATGATAAAAATAATTTCTTTAATTTTTATTTAACTAGTTTGCCTGAATCCATAGTAGAGTAGCCAAAAACATCATTGTCAAATTTCAGTGATTAATTTGACATAGAAAAGTTGAAAAGGAGATTTTAATAATAATAATTTAAAAAACCCTCTCCTTTTTTTTTAAAGGGCAAGAAGAATAAGGGATATTTTTGCCCTGTCATCTCTGTGGCCACCAGTGAAATGTAAAGGTGCTTATGTGACAGGTATAGTGAACTAATGTTGTGCTGTAGATTCTATGACAGAACCTGTAATTGCATTTTCTCCTTTTATTTCTTTAGAAAGAGGAATATAGACAACTTTCATGTGTGAAATCAGGTAACAGTAAAACTTTGTCTCAGAGATCTGATCACACAGAGAAAGTATTTGATATTGAGTGTTGGAAAGAAGGTTTTTAATTTTCACTTATATTAGGGGCAAGACTGAGGGGAAAGTCCCTGAGCAAAGTAGGAAGAAAGAAGGCCCAATTTAGCCTGTAGTGGACAAAGGAAGAATTTCATCATTTAATTTGTTAACATAAAGAGACAAACTGCCTGATTACATGAGCACGTACCATTTATTTTCTTCACTGTTTTGGTTAGCTGTGGAAAGATGTCTCTTTCCAATACAGGCCATGGATTCTCTGGGCTCAAACAAACAGGAGCATGAGTGGCAAACCTAAGGGCGTGAAGAGGTAGGACAGGAAGCAGTGTAGGGGAAGTCGAGAATCAATTCCTTGAGTAACTAAGTGGGCCTCCTCCGCCTTGCTCTTCTGGGGCCTGTGGTCTTTCTGAATAGAGAAGATCAGTGCCCATCTCATGGACAGTACAGTAGTTAGCTAGTGGCCCTGCTCATTAACCTACCTTTAGTGGGTAGCTGCTGTCTATAGAAGGATTAATTTATTATTTCATGGTGTGAACATTAAAACAACACAACAAAAACATCCTGTCCAAGTGGCATCTGATTCTGTTGCACTTATCTGTCCATCTTTCTTTTCTTTTCTTTTTTCTTTTTTTTCTTTTCTTTTCTTTCTTTTCTTTCTTTCTTCCTCTTTCTTTCTTTCTTTCTTTCTTTCTTTCTTTCTTTCTTTCTTTCT